>NW_024412394.1:18081685-18128090 GCF_014898765.1 Herpailurus yagouaroundi | reverse complement strand
TTCTTTCTTTCTTTCTTTCTTTCTTTCTTTCTTTCTTTCTTTCTTTCCTTCTTTCCTTCTTTCCTTCTTTCCTTCTTTCCTTCTTTCCTTCTTTCCTTCTTTCCTTCTTTCCTTCCTTCCTTCCTTCCTTCCTTCCTTCCTTCCTTCCTTCCTTCCTTCATGGAATGTTACTCAGTTATAAAAAAGAATAAACTCTTACCATTTGCAACAACATGGACAGAACTAGAGGGTATTGTGCTAAGTGAAATGAGTCAGATAGAGAAAGACAAATACTGTATGATTTCACTTACATGTGGAATTGAAAAGGACTAGGATTTGAACCTGTGTCAGACTTTAAATCTTCTAAACTGAAGCCCATAGAGGAGCCACAAAGATGATCATCGTGGGTCAGTGTTTCATTTTATAGCTGCAATTCTCCTGAGTCTTGGTAGGATGAAGGAACTCAGGGCCCAAGTTGTACCTCTGCCTCTGCTTTGTACTCTATTTCTGCTACTCTTTCCAACCTGAGATTGAAAGGGCATTTGCTGATGGCATTCTCCTTCTAACTTAGAGCCAAATGGAAGCAGAGAGAGGGAGAGTTTATGAGCTAATACCTAACTTATTTTGGAGAAGCAATATGTATACTTGGTCTTAATTTTATGTTTGGTTCAGCCTATTGTTCATTTCAGGTTAGTTTCACACCAATCTCTCAAAAGGGAAGGTGCTAGACTTTTCACAAAAGGTTGAGGTTTGACAGTGTTCCTTGTGATGATCGTACTTCCCATAGGGTGCCTCTGTTGAAGGGTTGCTCGTAACAGTATTAGTCATTAATGCTCCTTTAGAGCAAGAATTCATCCCCCCAAATCATCCCTGCTACCATCCACTCTTTATGTAGGCAGTCCATTTACAAATTTGGAATTTGCTGTCAGTTCACATTTAACAACTTGTCTCTCACTTCAAGAGAAGCTTGTTTTCTGGAATTTTGCTTCTGCACATATGCAGCAGAAAGAAAAAAACCATTCTTATTAAGACCCACACCACCACCTCTACACTGTCTCTGTAGATGTAACAGCAGATGGATGGCCAGGCACCCTCCCTAACCACCATGCTGTTTTTGGTTTTGATGTTCCTTTCACCCCAGATAGTAGTTTTCCTACTTATTAAAGATCGGGAGGGAGAGCAAGGGGAGAGAAGAGAAGCACTTCCTAAAATTGCACATTAAAGAAAACAAGTCCTCAAGTGCTTCGTCTAGCTTGGCGAGTTGATGAAAAATCACCAGGGGATGCAGTTAATGAGAGGCATTCCAAGCTAAATAAAACACAGTGTGTCTCTTTGTTTTGGGACTGGGGGAACCGTGAGTATTAAAAATTAATTCCATCTCGCCAGTCCACTTCAAAGAGCCTGCTGCAGGCGCTGACAAGTTTGAACAACTCACAGAAGGTTTATCAAGCAGCTGGTGGCTGTGGCTTCGCTATCCTGATCTGCTGTGTTTCCTCTCCCCTATCTCACTCAGGCTGACCTCACTCCGGCTCAGGGATCAGTGTGTGGGAAGCTTGATTTGGAAGCTCATTAATTTTTCACTTTGTCATGTCTCTCGCTTGGTGGGTGGACGGAGCCTGTTTTCCTTAGAAATACACCATTTTTATGTCATGTCAGCTCAGAGGGAATCACAAGTGAAGCTCTTTCTGAGGTTTAACTCTGAGCCACCCCACCATGTTGAGGAAGGGGAGGGATTGATCAAGGAGTCACTCTATTCCCCCTGCCACCACCCCAACCCCCACCCCCACCCCCATGCTTCTGGTGGAAGGCTCACAGACTGAGTGGTAGATCTTACATTTCAAACTGGAAATCCAGACGCATGTGTCCTTATTTGGTCTGGACTTGATTGTACTTTAGCCTCAGTTTCTAATGTCTGTGAGAAGGGGAGGTGGTGACCACTACCCTACCTCATGAGGCTCCTAGGATATATTTACATTGGCAGTGTCCAAGGGCACCTCAGGGAGAGGTGAAGGCCTGGGTACAGTAGGAGGCTGGGAGTCCAGGGTGTGGAGTGCATGTTTGGCAGGGGCATGTGGAATTGTGTTAATCCTTATCTTTTGGTGAGATCAGAGCCAGCTCCCAATTGGTGAGGTCATGGCATTCTTACTTTGACCTTCTGACTGTACATACTTTCTGTGACCTGTTCTCTAACCCTCTTTTAGGAGGAGGAAACTAGCCTTGATGGCAGGCTGTGTAGCCATGTGGATCAATACATAAAACTTACACTTGCCGAGCCACCATTAGCTTTTTTGAAATGTCTGTTGGTTCTCTCCTCTGATTAGGGCTGTTGATTAACAACGGAGTTATTCTTTGGTGGTATTCTGCCTGGGAAGGTGAACTCCTGGGATGCTGGAAGCAGGCCAAGCTAAATAATTTGCTTTCGCTTGATTTGCAAGCGGGAAGCAGTGTAGTTTATGGGGAATGAAGGCTGTGTAGGCATCTAGAGGAGGTTGAGAGTAAGGGTCACATGAGGGGGAAACCAAGTCTCTTCCTGAATGTTGTTAGCTCATGTGTCAAACCTTGGCCTGGTCAGTCCATCCTTATGCCTCTCTATTCACACTGGCCCTGACTATGAAATGCACTAATCTTGGACTAACTCAGATGCCTATAGGTAAGATGAAATTCCTGGACTTGTCTTTTTCTCCCCTCTACTTCCAGGTACCATATCAATCATCTCAGATGGGGCCACTTTATTCATTCACAAAAATTTGAATGTCTTCTGTATACCATGCTATGCATAAGAGTATAACCATGACTGAGTAAGGCACTGTCCCTGCCTTTCTAGAGCATGTGATTAGCAGAGAATATACTTTGGGGGAAGGGACATAGAAAGCTGATTTGGAGGGCCATGACCAGGCTTTCATAGACTTCCACCTCTTCCATCAGGGCTATTTTCCCCCTTCTCAAAGAGTGATGTTGCTTCCCATTCCTTGAATCATTTGAGTCCTTTTTTCTCCTGAGAGCCATGATCCATTTTCTCAACAAACATCTCACTTGTGTGCCTACCCAACTCCAGTTTTTTGTAGCTTGCTCATTCCTACAAAGGTGTTGATGATAATTTAAGTTGCAATCCTTTCAACTTAAGTAAGCAAATTTTTGCCAAGAAAATTAAAATCCTTCAAGATTCCAAAATACCAAGTTACAATAATGGAATTCTAAAGGTGGCCTACCTACCTATTTTTCTGGTGAAATGTGTTCCTGGCTACGGTAGGTGGGCTGGTGGAAACAGACTTGCCAAAGTTTGGGCAATATGGTACAGGACAGAGAGCTACATGACCTTGGTAAAATTCCCTTTACTTCCTCTGTGGAGAAACTATAGTAATACCTGTTAACTCTGCTTCACAGTTGTATTATGAGGATAAAAAGAAATAGATGTACATTTATTTGAGGAAGTGTAACCATTTACCATCTTTGACTAATATCCGATGAGGAATGACTTTTGCTTCTTGTCTGTGGTTGTGATATTCTAATGGAATGCTCCCTTATGATAACCTTTCCTGAACAGTTTTCCAGGGGGCAGACACCCATTGTTTACCACGTTATACCACCGAGTGGAGTGCCAGGTAAGAAATCTCCTATTAAAATAGGAGTAATTATGGATCCCTTTGCTAAAGCTATTGAAAACTCTTCTACCCAGGTGGGTGCTCTCTTTAAATGGGAACACTGAACTTCTCTGATGCTGGTTTGAAAATAAATGTCAACCTCTGGTTTACTTTTAATCTGGTTTGGTTTCACCTGTGGGCTCTTTTGCTCTGTGACTTTACTGATAACAAAAGGAATCCAAACATGAAAAGGAAAAGAGGCCAGCAAAATCAAACCAGGTACTGCCAGAGCATGGAAGAAATAAAAATCATCATCGTTCTTAATTTTATAGTTGTTTGCATAATAGCAAACCTTTTTTGAACTTTACTGTGAGCCAGGCTCTGTTCTAAGTGTTTGGCATATATTATCTTATCAGATTCTCACAAGAACCTGATGACATAGGGACTATAATTCTCATTTGCCGATGAGGAAACGAGATACCAAAAGGTTAAGCAACTTGCTTAAAGTCAGCTATTAAGTGTATAGCTGGGATTTGCACCCAGGCAGGCAGAATCCAGAGTGGGCAGGTGTACCCATTGTTTTGTTTTGCATTGAGTGGTGTTGCATACCACATGCAAGGCCAGCAACCCTGATCCTTACACTGGGGGTTTGTGAATTAGAGGGCACACAGGCATGCAAAGGCCAGGGGATAGAAGTGAAGAAGAGAGAGAAGGTTGAGATTTACATAAAAGAGGGGATCGCAGCTAAGAAATAGGTTCAAGAATTGCTAAGCTTGCCTTACAACTAAGTAGTAAATACAAGCTAGGATTATGTATAATTTGCTGTCTGATTCTTGGCAAATTCCTAGGTCTATTTCAGATTTTCCCTTTGTTCAGGGTTTCCAGATGGTGTAATTATGGGAATACAAATTGCTAAATGTTTATATGTAGTTGTGTCTAAATGCATAAACTGATCTAGTTTTGAATGTCTTGACTGCTCGAGAATGTCACAATGAATATCTGAGTTGCTGAAAAGTATTTGCCCTTTGGGTGTGTGTGTGTGTGTGTGTGTGTGTGTGTGTGTGTGTGTGTGTGTAGACACAAGATTATGTATGTGTGTATTTAAATTATATACTGAAGAATATGATTCCAGCATAATTTTTTTTATGTGGGTTATTCAGAGATCTGTTCCTTTCCATTTGAATAATCAAGACGTGATCATGTTTTATTAAAAAGAAAATGTGCTCTAAAAGTCGCATGCAGACGTTTGGGTCCTTGCTGCTCTGGTGTTAGAAAGCTCTTGTTTAGATGGCAGAAGTCCACAGGGTGAGGGATGAGGAAGGGGCCTGCCATGAGAGGTGTGAAGTGGGACATTGGCTCACACGGATCTGTCAGGCCCGTTTCTCCCACCCAGTTCAAGAGCTGCACACTGTATCTTCCCCCTTCTGGGGGAATGGTTGGTGGCTGGCCTTGTTGGAGTGGTCCCTCTGGGTAGGATCCACATGGTGACATCTTTGAAGTCATTTTACAGATGATTACTCTTATTTCATTTGGGAAGTCTGCCCAGAATAGCAGCCAGGGAGATGGGGGAGGTGGTGGGGACAGGAGAGATGATGTTCCATTAGCAGTTGAGTTTCTATATGTGGTTAACAGTTCTCCACTGTGACGGAGAATCACCCAGAACCATAGGCTGGCTTAGCCATTTCTCAGGCTCTATTGGACTTCTTTATTTAGAAGCAAGACTGTTAACCACTCACAAAATTCCCAATTTCTAGAACTTATTGCCAATTTTTAAAATTGTGCCCAAGAAAGCAAGAAATCATGCCCATCAAAGCCAGGGAATTAATACTTTAGCTCTATTAAAGTGAAGGGAAATTATTTTGCCAGTTGTTAATAGTAACAAAGAACTCCAGAGTCTAGGCTTTCTCCATTTCTGTGATCTTTGTCTAAGGCATTAGGTTCCAGCCCCTTCTACCCATTCATCTGTGCAGTGAGTGGCTCTCATACTTCCCGGAAGGTTCCCATGGTTTCAGTGCTAGTCAGTCATCCAGTGACCACAGACAAAAGTCTTCTTGTATTAATAAAGCACCCACAGCATGAAGGGAACAACTTCTTGGTAATGTTCTTTTGTGACTTTAAATGTGGCCATGAAGAGATTCAAAGTCTTCTGCCTTCCGCCTGGGTGGCGCAGTCGGTTAAGCGTCCGACTTCAGCCAGGTCACGATCTCGCGGTCCGTGAGTTCGAGCCCTGCGTCAGGCTCTGGGCTGATGGCTCGGAGCCTGGAGCCTGTTTCCGATTCTGTGTCTCCCTCTCTCTCTGCCCCTCCCCGTTCATGCTCTGTCTCTCTCTGTCCCAAAAATAAATAAACGTGGAAAAAAAAAAATTCAAAGTCTTCTGCCTTCAGTGACTTCATGATCCCCTTAAGTGCTCTTTTCTTTTCCACCTTTGTTGTTTTACCTCATTAACCAAAACTGCTCTCATCTGTTAACATTGTTTGTAATGCTGTAAGATTACAGTGTATATGGTTAAATTTCCTAATTATTTGGAAGGCACACATTTCCAGGTTGTGGGGTTGTTTGGTGAAATTGAACTACATCACCTTACTATGGTGTGCTTGCTTAAAACTTTGCCTCATGTAGTTCTACAGAACTGAGTTTAGGTGTTTTCAACTATGGAAGAAATCAGCTCATGTAGCATCCGGTAGGGGCCCCCAAACTCTTTGTGAAAGAGTGACGTCAGATTCCTTTCTCACCACAGATTCCTTTCTCACCAACTATGAACAGATTGGGTAGGGACAGTACCAAGAGTCCACCTTGCTGAGAGGGGGGGATTGCTGATGCCTGCACTTCCTCTTGAACTTGAACTCAAAAGAGGGTGTATTAAGTAAATACTTGTTACCTAGTGGAAATCCCTATGATTCACATAGAGGAGACTCAGCAGTAGAAGTCATCCATTTGTCAGTGGGCAAGGCTGACACCAACTGTTTGCAGGTCTTCAATTTGTTCTGTCTTTGAACATGAGCATAATTTTTGAATGAATGAGATGTGCAATTGCCCATCTTTATGCTGTAATTCTGTTCTATCTCATGCCTTTCTTTCTGAGTTCCCATCCATTTGGGTCATCCTTGACATTTATCTTTTGTCCTCTGAGATTTGGAAGAAAGTCTAGTATCCCCAAATACCCATCCAGATCATGTGACATGAACCTCCTTGGTTTTCCATATTAGCAAGTGCCCAGGGGAAAGTGTCATGAAATGCAGAGCACCCCAAGGCACCGTGTTCTTAAATCCCACGTTAGGTGATGATCTACACACAGCCAAGAGGGTAGAACAAGTCAGTGTGTGGAAACTGGCCCTTCCTCCCGAAAGCCTCATACTTCATAGAACTGTGGGGAAGACCTGTTCTTGCTTTTGTGTTCTGTACGTAGCTGATTGACTCTGTGATTGCAATAATTAGTTATTTTAGACTTTTTAATGTGTAATATTGATCACTGGATCATACTTGAGACTCCTTTCCTGTTGTACAGTTTGTAAAAAAGCATTAATATTCTGAGTCATGTCCAGTTTGGCTGTATTAAATAGATGGTACCAAAAATAAATTGCTTATGTTATAATTTACAGTATGAGTGAAGTGTGTTACATTTCAAAAATCTTCTTAAAACAGGAGAACTAATACATGTGTATGGTTGGATTATCACTGGAAGACCAGAAACCTTTGATTGCGATGCGGAGTACATTGATAGGTAAGTGTGTGTTAGTTTCTGTGTTCAACGAGTTACAAACATGCTGGATTGCTTCCTCAGACCAGCTTCCCCGATAGCAATAAATTGTGAGCAGTTGGCACAGAATTGCTGTTTTCTTTGCAGTTTATGGTCCCTGGTGAGTTGGGCTTCAGCAAACTTTGTTAATGTAATTGCAACTGGTCGATTAAGTTGGTCCATTTATTTACTGACAACTAGTCACTCTGGGCTCAGCGTGAATTGTGCTGTAACTGCATCTGTGGGTTTTCTTTTTCGATTCTTCCCCTTCTCTCCCTTGTTTCTCAGGCTGAAATGATTCTTTTTTTCTTTTTTTTGTAAAACGACATGTGAACCCCAAAGACCATTGTAACTTCCTTCTTGGGTTGGTATCCATTTGTGCATTTAGGAATTCTGTTAGTCTGATCAGAGGAAAACATGGAAGAAGGCACTGAGAGCCACTGAATTTTACTGTTTTCTGGGAATAATGAGGATGGCCAGACACTTTAAAATGGAAAGTGGTACTATTAAATCACGCGTGCTAGGGAAGGAAAGGAACAAGAGGCAATGTGTTGAAGTTGTGTTTCGGGGAGGCTTTAAGCAACTGTGATTTTGCAATATCTGAAGTAGTTATAGCCAGGCTTGATAAGGTAGAAGAAACCGAGTCTTACTGTAGCTGAGTGGATTCTATATACTTGTGTCTGGTTTTCCTTGTACTCCTAGAAAGGATGGGGGTATTGTCTTCTGTTCCATCTCTGTGATTCTGCCCTAGGTGAGGAGAACATGATCTGGCTACTCTCCAGATCTACATTTTTGGCATTAAGTAGTGGTGAACTTGTCTTGAAAGGAAATGACTCTTTCTGTGGAGGATACAAGCCCCAAGTACATCCTTAATAATATGCCACATTCACTGCTTGGTCCCATGTCAACCTTGGTCAGGGATATAACATTGAAAAGGGGAATGGAGGCATCGACTCCACAGTAGTTCTATGTAGACTCAATATAGCCATTGTGGGTATGATGAGGATTTTGGGGGAAAAGGGAAATGCTCTTTCTACAGTGTGAAGGTGTGGACCATGAAACAGTGCTATGCATTGCTTACCTTCAGACTGAGAGTTGATTCAACATCTCCTCAGGGGACAGGCTTTGGCCACCCTCAGTGATGCCCCATAAATCCAGAGAAGAATGCTCATAACAGTGTTTCCTCTGAGTTTTGCTAGGAATTTTTACTGAGAGTCTTACACTATTGTCTCATGTCTTTTTTACCCCATTTTTTTATCCAGTCCATTGATCTTGGAAGCTCAAGGAGACAACTGGGTCACAGCCTGCTCTCTTGTAAACAGGCAGACAGGAAGCTGGTGAGTCTTTCCTGCCTAATACATGCTTTTAGGTTCTTCCATGTGGGTTTCTCTCTGTCTGTCTGTCTGTCTGTCTCTCTCTGTCTCTCTCTCTCTCTCACACACACACACACACTCACACCTTTTTTTTTTTTTTTGAGAGAGAGAGAGAGAGAGAGAGAGAGAGAGAGAGAGACACCAACCGACCATGAGAGAATGCGAGCAGGGGAGTGGTAGAGGGAGAGGGAGTGAGAGAATCTTATGCAGGCTTCACACCCAGTGCAGAGCCCTACTTGGGCTCCATCTCATGAGCTGTGAAATCATGACTTGAGCTGAAGTTGGACATTTCACCTACTGAGCCACCCAGGAGCCCCAATAATAGACTTTTTTCTTTTTTAAGGGTTTTTCTCTCCTTGTTGTAAAGGTTTTGGAAAGAATGGAGAGGTCTGAAAAGAGGTTGGGAGCAAGTTAAATTTTGTCTCTCGCACTGCATGCTTGCCTGATAGCATATGTGTCAACAAGAACTCTAGTTAGTACTGTTCTAGTGTTTGCTCCCATGAACTCATTATGCCTTAAGTATTTACCAATTTTTGCTGGCCAACTCACCTTTTATTTTTTACTTTCCTGGCTAAAGAGTCAGAACTTCTGAGTTGTCTGATAATTCTCACCTCAGGTTTTGGTTCTCTCTCTAGCTATCCTCTTCAGGAAGACCATGGTTTTGGAACCCTGCAGTGCCGTGTGGAAGGCAACTACATTGGTCCGTTCAGGAAGTGGCATAAGTTTAAAGTCTTTTCTGTTTCTTTTTCTGTATCAGAAAAATACTGTTTCAAGAATGCTCACAAGCATGAAAAGAGTAATTACCATGTATTGAGAACTCCTTAAAAGGCTAATTTAATCCTCACAATAAGTGGATTGGTGAAGTTGGTAGAATTACTTTACTTTACTTTTATAGGTGAGAAAATTGTAGCTGGTAACCAGTAGAGCCAGGCTTCCCATGTTTAGTCAAACTGTGAGACTGCTGTAATTCTTATCTGCTTTACGCTACTACATTTATCCTTTTATTGTTGGAAGTCAACACTGATGGTGCTAAATCTGGGAGGTGTTTGTTCTGGGCACTCTTAATGAAATCACGGGTTTGGGCAGTCACTTGGTGATATCTGGAGTCCTTGGGTTTAGGGTAGCAATGGCCTGGCCCAGATGATACATGCAGACTCTTGTGTTAATGTCTTTCTTTTTGTTACAGGCTCCCAGAATGTTAGTTTCTCAGTATTTAACAAAGGAAAGTAAGTAATGAGGAGTAAGCAGATTTATTATCATTTTGTATTATCCATCTCTTTCTTGTTTTGCTTACTTTTTTGAACCCTTTATAATGGAAAATTCCAAACAGACAGATTAGCATAATGAAACCTGCTTGGTTTCTTTTACTTAGGTGAATATAATTGTGTCTTGAGGTACTGTAGATGTTTCAATGGGATGATGGCACAAAATTTTGGGAATTAGGTCTTAAGTAAAAAGTAATCTCATAATACTGTAAATTTAAAACAGAACATAGTTCCATGAAATGCGTTGTCTAGCAAATGCCTTCTTCAAGATGGAAAGGGTCCAATTTCATAGAGCTTTGGAGAGGAAAGTATGATTGTGAATGATTCCTGCATGCCTTACCTAATGTTCTGACACTATATAATTTGTCAGGTATTTTCTTTAAAAGTATGTTATCTAGCTGATATTAATCTCATTGTGGTGATAGTGACATAATTACCTGCAGTAACATAGCCCCAGATATGGAGGCTCTCTCTTTCTCTCGAATTTAGGAAGGAATAACCCTAATATCTATTGCATATCTACTGTAGGCCAACTCTTTACCAGGACCTTTCACATCATCATTCCATTTAATGCTTGTGACCCTGTGAAGTAGGTGTAATCATTGTCATACAAAAATTTTCTAAATCGCAAAACATACATTGCCTCATTGGTATCATTCTCTATTTGTCAAAAGGAACTGGTATCTAAACTGTTACAAAGATCAGGAGAGGTTGGCCCAATGATCTTCATTTTAGGCAGCCAATTTAAAAAATGCAATCTCAAATGATTTTTTTTCACCTAAAACAAAACTTTGTCTTGGAAGGTCCGTGGTACACAAGAATGCATGGCTGGTCAGTGCTAAACAGGAGCTTTTCCTGTACCAGACATATTCAGGTACAATTTTCCTTCTCCCTGTCCTCCTCACACCTCGCTGAATGTAGAATCCTCCTTCCCTTTTTCCTGTCCGTTTCTCTATGACCATGAACACCTGAGGCTGTCCCCACAGTGATGGAAGACCCTTCGGCTTTGGATGAGAATAAGTTGCTTGTGTGAGTGTCACATGTGGTTGCCATATTAAAAGAAGGTCGATCATGGACTTCTATGCAAAGTTTGTGGATATAAACTGAATGAAAGAAAGGAGGTCACCCTTGTTGTATGTTCTGAGAAATGATGGAAGAGCGATGGCACTGAAAAGTACAAAAGTGCATCTTTTCAGTTAGTTTAACACCTCACCTTGAGTATTCATCCAATAACTTATGACTTGCTGATATTGATGCTAAACTACAGTTGAGTATTCATCCAACAACTTATGACTTGCTGATATTGATGCTAGACTACAGTGTTGCTATCAGATGAGCAAACCTCCATACTAAAAAAAATGAATGTTGAAATTGGAAACTTGCATGAAATTGTGAATGCAATTCAGTAGTAGAGGGTTGATCACTAAAGAAGAGTACTTAGACTTCAGTGTTGAAGACAATCCCAAAGCCACTGAAGATATGTCTGTGAAGTAGGTGCAAATTCCAGGGGCAATAAGATCAACCTTTGCCAAAAGTGCAAGAAATTTCATAGGTCAAGGGGCAAATGCTATTTACTCTCTAGGTAGGATAATTCTGCAAAATCTGAATTTTGATCTCTGCCTTTTATTTAACATCTTTTAAAAATTAAAAAAAAATTGTTTTTATTTTAGAGAGGTGGGAACAGAGGAAGAGAGAGAGAATCCCAAGCAAGCTCCATGCTCAGGGTGGAGTCCGATGGAAGGCTCAATCCCATGACCCTGGGATCATGACCTGAGCCGAAATCAACAGTTGGATGCTTAACTCACTGAGTCACCCAGGCGCCCCTCCTTTATTTTCTTTAACCAGTATAGCTAGTCTTTTTGGGAGTAAGTTTGAAGAAGCAACTTAACTGGCTGGCCCTTATTGAGTAGTTTGAGTACATGCACTCTCAATATTAATTCCACTATGAGACAGTACTAGGCTCATTTTACAGATGAAGAAACAGACCCAGAAGGACAAAGTAACCAAAGGTCCCAGTGCCATAAAAATGCAGATCCAATTCAAAATCTTAGGCACGTAAACAATTTATGATGGGACGTCCACTCTCCTGGCCACCTGACCCCAAGATTCCTGGTGAATTTGCCTAACACTGTTGAACCAGCCAGATAGGCTGACAGGAATCTCTAATCACATAGCTATTTCATATTTCCAGTACTGATGTCTTCTTGGGATGAGAACTCCAGGCCAGAACTATTTTTTTAATGTTTATTTTTGAGAGAGAGACAGAGTGCAAATGGGGGAGGGGCAGAGAGAGAGGGAGACACAGGATCTGAAGTAGGCTCCAGTCTCTGAGCTGTCAGCACAGAGCCTGACACAGGGCTCTAACCCACGAACCACAAGATCATGACCTGAGCTGAAGTTGGACACTTAACCGCCTGAGCTACCCAGGCGCCCCCTAGAACTTTCTTATAGCTGAGGAGGCTATGGGAGAGGGAATATGGACAATTATAAAGGACACTGGGCTGAGCTCCCCAAGGGCTGGCATTCATTTGTTTACTTGATGATTTTGGTTAAGTCATTTAGCTTTCTGAGCTGTAATTAAATATCTATAAAGTGGACAAAGTGGTGTTTGTCCTTCTAACTCCAAAAGCTGTTGAAAGAAGTAAATGAGCAAGAGTCTTGGGATTCATCTGCGATTTTCCTCCCCTCTCTCTTCTCTAATCCACTCAGTCACCAGTTTCTGCTGGTTTTACCTCCCATCCATTTCTTGATAAGGTTTTAGATTACTTATTGCAATTAGACCCCTTATCAATTTCTTAAATATGATGTATCCATTCTATCTCTACAATCACTACCTCAGTTTAGAATCCCATCATCTTTTGCCTGGCATGCCACAATGGTTCCAAGGTGCCCCGATCTGTTCTCTGTCCCCTAAAGATCCATGTTCTACATCACCACCACCATTCTCTACACCACACATCTGATGCCTCTCCCTTACCACCCTCTAAAGGCTTCCCACTCTCAATAGGAAATGGTACCAGCCTCTGGTCTCTTCCTCATCTGCTTCTCCTGTTCTGTCTTTCCCATTCTAGCAACACGGAAATGGACCTTAAATGAAGCCTCTCTCCACAGAGGCTATCGTTTATTTAAACATCCTTTGC
The DNA here is from genome assembly GCF_014898765.1 of Herpailurus yagouaroundi. Lineage (NCBI taxonomy): Eukaryota > Metazoa > Chordata > Mammalia > Carnivora > Felidae > Herpailurus > Herpailurus yagouaroundi. The sequence goes on along the minus strand of NW_024412394.1, from coordinate 18,115,016 downwards.
CTTATTTCTTTCCTTCACTTGGCCAGTTTTAATTCACACTTTAAGATTCAGCTCAGGAATCATTTCTAGAAATTTCTTTCTATTCCATAGACCCTAGCTCTATTCCTAATCCTCCCCTCTGCACTTTCATGTACTCTCTCTAATTGTGCTAGCCCAGCATGTCATAATTATACTATTTCATAGGCAGGAGCTTATATAAGAAATGCCCCGATAAAACCCATAACCATTCATAATTAGCTTCTTTGTGTCTTCAGTTTGTTGGAGAAGACAACTCCTGTTTCCCCTTGAGGGAATAGAACTTAGAATGGTCAAGTTTGGATCATAGGAGAGGAAAGGACCAGAAAATCTTACATTCTGGGGGATATGTGGCATATGACAGTGGGATTTTGAAGCAGTCAGGAGGCAGCATGGAAAAACATGTTTGAGGTGGTGAGTGTACACAGGGAGAAGAGCATGTGGGATGGAAGGAGGGCAAGGCTCCTGAAGATGGTGCAATTCATTCTCTTGCTTAGAGCAAACTGCAAACTCAAACAGGTGAACCAAGGCTTGGCCTGGTGCATCCAAAGCTGATTCCTCCATAACATAAAACCTACTGTTCTGTGACTTGTAAATTGAATACTTGAGATCTGGTGACAGGTTTCCTAAGAAAGCATCATGGTATGTAAGGATTTCTGCTATTAGCATGAGTGACTGCATCTCCCCTTCCTTTGAAATATTGATCCTGTATTATATGTATTATACATATTGTTATAGGTAAGTCCTTATTATATGCATTTTAAGTGACTATTACTAGAAAAAATTCCAACTATTGCTGGTCTTAGAAAGTGAAAGTAAGGAATACATTAGTGATAGCCTTCTATTATTATATTATCTGGGTCACATTCTATATTCTATGTTCAGAAGCTTACTTTTTTTTTTCTTTTGCAGAAATACTATCTGTGTTTCCAGAATCTGGGAGCCTTGGGGGAAAAACAGACATTATAATTATGGGAGACTTCTTTGACAATCCTGCCCGGGTTACCATTGCAGGTAACTAAGTTAGAATGGCTGAAAATAGTTCATAGTTTAAATGCTGTAGGAGATTATGTGTCTCTTATGGCATGCAGTGAGTGGGGAGAAGAAATTTTTGCCTCTTCTGACTCATTACGCCATCCTGCCCTAAGGTATTTTATCTGTTTGTTTGAGACTAGGTGGGATTGTAGTCCTGTAGGGACAGTTTATGGACATACTCCTAATTTACAGCAATTCCCAAACTGGTGCAGCCACTCTGGAAAACAGTATAGAGGTTCCTCAAAAAAATTAAAAATAAAACTACCCTACGACCCAGCAATTGCATTACTAGGTATTTATCCAAAGGATACAAAAATGCTGATTCATAGGGGCAATGCACCCCAATGTTTATAGCAGCACTATCAACAATAGCCAAGTTATGGAAGAAAGTCAAATGTCCATAGACTGATGAGTGGATAAAGAAGATGTTGTATATAAATACACACACACCATGGAATATTACTTGGCAATGAAAAATAATGAAATCCTGCCATTTGCAACAACGTGCATGGAACTGGAGGGTATTATGCTAAGTGAAACAAGTCAGAGAAGGACAAATGTCATATGATTTCACTCATAAGTGTAATTTAAGAAACAAAACAGATGAACATTGGGGAAGGAAAGAAAAATATGATAAAAACAGAGAAGGAGACAAACCATAAGAGACTCTTAAATACAGAACAAACTGAGCGTTGCTGGAGGGGTGGAGGGTGGGGGAATGGGCTAAATGGGCGATGGGCATTAAGGAAGACGCTTGTTGGGATGAGCACTGGGTATTATAAGTAAGTGATGAATCACTAAATTCTATTCCTGAAATCATTATTACACTATATGTTAACTAAGTTGGATTTAAATAAAAAATAAAAATTAAAAAAATTCATGGGTAATTCTCTTGGGTGTCCTCATCCTGGGAATGAAGAGAAGGGAAAGGTAGAGCTGTGTCTTCAGAAAGGTCCACTTCTACTGAAAAGACCACCCCTCTCCCCACCCTTCTCCTTAGTCCTCTTGATAAACTGGATTGGGCAGGCATTTGCTATGCAAATTCTTCTGGAATTCCATCTTGGGAAATCCTTTTGTGGTACCCATCTAGAACCTTTTATTCTGCCAGGTGGGAGGCTCTTCTGGCTGGTGACACCAAGGATGCAGGAAAACATCCTCACAATCTCACGTCACCTTTACTCTCCCACACTCAGCCGAGGCTTGTGCATTCTCAGTGAATGGCACTGCATTGCCTTGTTTTCTTTCTAATTACTGGAAGCTGCCCTATGCCCCGTTGCCTTACACTCTCCCTTTTCTGGCCTCCTTCAGTTGGTGTGGACAACTTTTGCTATGTTACTCACATCCAGTTCATTACCTTAGAATAGGAGCCTGTCTACTTCAGGATGGTCATGTTGTCCTGCCTCACACCTATATACCTCTCTCTCTCTCTCCATTTATCTAATTAAAAAAATTCTCCCCAGGCATTCCGTGTGATATTAGACATGTGTCTCCCAGGAAGATTGAGTGCACCACTAGGGCTCCAGGAAAAGGTGCAAGACTCACTGCTCCTCAGGCAGGTAAGGACGTTGTACAATGGCCTCTAGTTACCACCAGGAGGGGCCGGGAAGTGGAAATAAGTGTTTGCTTTCTCAGCTGTTTGACTGGTTAGCTCAGTGAGCTCTGGGCCTGTGATACCACTGTGAGGACTTTCCTTTCAGAGAGCTTCTTGGCTTTGTTCCGATGTTTAGTGACCCTGCACTTCTGGCCCCAACCAAATGGCCAGTGGGGTTCAGGGGAGACCTGATGCATAAAGTATAACTGCAAAAGGGGCACCTGGGTGGTTCAGTTGGTTAAACATCCAACTTCAGCTCAGGTCATAATCTCATGGTTCGGTCCATGAGTTCGAGCCCCATGTCAGGCTCTGTGTTGACAGCTCAGAGCCTGGAGCCTGCTTTGGATTTTGTGTCTCCCTCTCTCTCTGCCCATCCTCCACTCATGCTCTGTCTCTCAAAAGTAAATAAATGTTAAAAAAATTAAAAAAGAAAAAATATAACTGCAATCAAGACATTGCTGTAGCTACTGGTGGAAACCCCAAAGCTGCCTCGCTCCATACTGTGGTCAGCTGTGAGCCCATTGGCTAAGAAGACCAGAGCATTAGAGTGTCCTCTCCTGTGCCCATAACAGCAGCACTAGACAAGGCCAGGGAGTGGGGCAGAGTGGGGTGCATTTAAATGCTGTTTCTTCTTCCCTGTGGGTGACTGTCTGCTTCTTTGAAAAGTAGTGATGTATCATGCCTTTGCCTCAAGTTTATGCCTGAAGTGGGCAGAAATGGGGGAGGCAAGGTGGCAGGTTCTACTTGTTCCTTTCTGTGTAAAGCTTCTGCATCAGGGCTGCAGCTTAAAAGCGCACCATTGGAACACTTTTCTGGTGAGCGTTAGAACTGCAAGCTCAGGCGTAGTTAGGGACTAAGGGTGGTTGGTGTGTTATGTAGCCTGGAACCACAGGCTGCACGTCTCTATTCCTTACCTGCCCCATAAGGGGCTGACTTCATGGTGAAACCACAGACAGTGAGCTCAATTCCAGAAGTTTGGCACGTACAGGGAAAGTAACCCAGCAGGGGGAGAAACCTTTCTAAAGAAAGGCCATTCGAGTGTGAAAATGCATGCAAAAGCTTTGGCTTGAGCATTCTTCAGGTCCCAGATCTGCAGTTTTTACTCAAGGAGAGCTCCCATCCAAGGGAACAAAACTACTGAAGCAAGTGCTGGAGAGAATGTGTGTTTCCTGTCAGGAAATAGAGAGCTCTCCCCTCCTTCAGTGCTTTAGCTGCTTGGGTAGTGGTAGGATAATTAGCTGAATGCAGCTGTTCTTGGGAGTTAACGTCCTTTATGAAGACCTTTTGAAGTTTCTTCTATGAAAGTAGGGCAAATTACTGCGTAAAGCAGTGGTTCTCAATGGTCCCCAGGGCACATTTGGCAACAACTGGCTGTTACAGCCAAGATGGTGGTGGTGGTGCAGCTGGTCTCCTGAGTGGAGGCCAGGGTTGCCCAGAACATCTTTCCATGCACAGGGCAGACATCACAACAGTTATCCACAAATCCAAGTAGTAGATTAAATACGCTCTTATTTTTCTGCTTGTTCCTTTTCTATTTCCTTTTTTTGTTGGATTTAACAGGGAACAACAGTAGTAGTTTAAAATAATAATAATTACCACAGCTATCTTTTATTGAAAACTTACCATATTTCAGGTTCTTTGTGTATATACTTTAGACTCCCTAAGTCTTTTTTTTTTTTCGCCAGAATTGTCAAATTCACTCATTCCCCCTCCCCCCAGGTTTATTGAGATACAATTAATGTATAACTCAATCTCCCTTAGTCTTTAGTGTGTTATCTCTATTATTGACCCCATTTTGATGCTCAGAGAATGAAGGCATTAAGCAGTTTGCTTGCTCAAAGCCACAGGTCTAGTAAGTGGCAAAGCTGGAATCTGAATCCACACATGTATGATTCCATAGTGGCACCCGCAGTCCAAGTTAGTATGCAATATTGATTGTACGTGTACCTCTGGTGTCAGAGTTTGCTTAATATAAAACACAAATTAGTAAGTAAAATATCATTAAAAATATCACATCATAGCTGTACGGCACGTAATTTGTTCCATGTGTGAGTCCACAAATTGGGGCCGTTACATGAAAAAATTTAAAGATTGCCAATTTTCTGGGAACAAAGGGTTGTAGGGAATAGTGTTCCCAGGTTGAACTAGACCTTAAAATACTGCAACTCTCTCCTGAACAAGATAAATCAGAGCCCAAGTTCATGTTGTCCTTCTGTACTCCATCACAGCATTTGTTCGCTCTGTCAATTCTCCACAGGACTGGTTTCTCGTTCCCTGACACTCTCGTTAGAAAAGACTCCCTACTTGTCTCTGGTCCCTTGAAAATATTTCCCAATATTTTTTTTTATCATTGCTTTTTATCAAGTGTATCTTTCCAAGAGGCTAAATCCTACACCAAGCAATATTTTCTGTTTTCTGGAACATTTGTGTTATCTATAGAACCTCTCACATGACTGCAACATCTGGGTCTCAGTTGACTCACCTCTGTAGATAGTAGCTGGATCATCTTCACTGTGTTATCTGAGGTAAAGTATTTCCCCAAATGGAGGATGAAGGTCCTCTGATGTTTCTGAGGTATACTTGTCTTACAGGCAATCGAGGGCTGCTTTTTGAAGTTGGAGATGCTGCTGAGGGCTTGGATCTGACTGCAGCCACTTCTGGGTACTGGTGGCAGATTGTCCCTAATGCCAGTTCTCCATTTGGATTTTGGTCAAAAGAAGGGCAACCCTTCAGGTATGCTGTAGGAAAAGTGGGAGTTTATATCAAAAGTGTCTTTACTAACCTAGGTGAGACCAGGAGATAGGTAAGCAATGAGGTTTCCAGGGGAAAAACTCTAACACCCACCAACTCAACAACAGTTTGATCAATATTCTCAACTAGTGTTGGTCATGCTGGTATAGCACAAGCCTTTTTAGGTACATGCTGAATTTTGATCATTAGGTAAAATTTATATTTTCTGCAAGTCAGTTTATAGTCTGCTTTGGATATGACTAGTAATTGGAACATTAATCTGGGTAAGCCAGGGTACTTGGATGAGAGCACTGTAAAACTTGCTGTAGGTACGTGGCTAAGACATGAAACCAACATCTGGCTGATGCCAAAGAAAGAAGCAAGCATATGCTTTCTGGTCATATGAGGGAGCAAAGGCTAGAAAGCAAGCATGTCTGCTGGAACAACTACTCAGTGCCAAAGGTCAACCCAGTGGCTGGTGAATAGCAGGGGAAGCTATTATGGGCATTGTTTTCTGTAGCAGTGACGGCAGTGTGATTATGGTATTCCTGTTAGTGTTGCTGTGAATATTTTTAATCACTTTGAGGACCTGGCTGAAATGTGTAGTTTCCTAAAGTGGTCTTAAAAATATAAAAAGTTGAGAATTGCTTAGACACACTGTTTCCTTAGTGTACTCTCAGTGTACATAGAGGGATGGATCCTTGACAGTGTGATGGATTTCTTCTCTTTCCAAACCTCCTCTCAAAGAGGTTGGTCATGACCCCTGAATGGGAATTCCAGCCATTCTGTGCCTTCCTCCAAGGATTTGGCCATTTTAAATTTCAACTCAGTTGTGGAATGAAAGACTTTGTTCCCTGTTCAGGGAATCTCAGACCTTGAAGAAGCCAAGTAGGGAAGAAAATCTGTGAACAGAATAGTCTCTTGTCCCAGAAGCCTTACTAACTGGGTATTTAACCACCAATGCATAGTTTTAAAGTGGCAATTGTTGTGGTCCCTTGTGGCATGCAATGATACATCTTTATCATGGTTTCTGAGAATCATCAATAATGTTCAAAGGAAAACCTTTCAGCTATATTCAGTGTGTGGGGGAGTGTTAAGGAGAGAGACCACCTCAAAATACAAAAGAACATTTGACTGTATGTACCTCCTGCATGGAGTGTCTCTTTAACTGCCATTTGGAGGAGCCACAAATCAGAGTAACTCTTTCCATTCTCTTTGTCCTTCATTTCTTTACAATTCAAAAATTTAAAAAAATTGGCATATTAATTAATTGATAAATTATTATATTTATGGACCTTTAAAGCAGTTATTTTCAAAATGATTTTCAGAAAATATTCTTGGTATTTATTGAGATAGTTTGATCATTACTTAGCCGTATCTGTCTCTACTACTAAGGTCACGAGTTTATCTTAAACATTAAACATTTATGTTTCATAAAATTGCCTGCAACCTTCTTCGAAGTTGTAGGTTATGTCTGTTAATTTGGAATTGTTGACACATTTAGTGGACTTTTCTCTGTGGGCCATAATATTTAATTAGAAAAATACTCTCTGTAGGTATTGAGGTTTCTGGTAAACTCAGAGCAAATCTGCCCTCTTTTTGTGAGATAACATTTAATTAGTAGACCTTCAAACAATTAAAAATTATTTACTGATAACCTACATTAAACACAACATTGTGTTCAAAGAGGTTTAGAAGGTCGAGGGGCACCTGGGTGGCTCAGTCGGTTAAGCGTCCGACTTTGGCTCAGGTCATGATCTCACGGCTTGTAAGTTTGAGTCCTGCATCGGGCTCCATGCTGACAGCTCAGAGCCTGGAGCCTGCTTCAGATTCTGTCTCCCTTTCTCTCTCTGCCCCTTTCCTGCTTATGCTCTGTCTCTATCTTTGTCTCTCTCTCTCTCTCTCTCTCTCAAAAATAAACAAACATTAACAACACCAAGAATAGAAGGTTGAGAGCAAGGTCATTATCTTGAGGAATGACTAGCCTTGTCATGTGCACATTCAGCCAACAGAGCAAGGCAAGACAACATGTCCTGACATTCCTCAGTGTATCCAGTGTGTCTCCTGATCTTATTCAGTTCAACTGATATATATTGACTTACTACTATGCTCTAGGCCTTTGAAGACAAGTTAGTTCATGCGATGCCACAACTGAAGATGTATTTATAGGTCTAGTTTGCAGATGAGGAACTATAGTCCTTGGTAGGTAAAGTGCTTTCCTAATGTTAGAAAATTATCTAATATTATATACAATTATCAAGTAGCAGAACTAAGCTCTGATTTTTTCTGATTTCAAGTCTTGTGATTTCTCCACAAGTCTCCCATGCTTCATTATGCACATATCCTTCTTCACCCATAGGAATATATTTTAAAGAGAGCCACCAGTCTGTGAAACCTCACATAAACACCTGCTTCTATGACCTTGATGTCCACCATGAGGGAGATAAAATAGAAGCTTTTCTTAACATTATTTGGGGTTATTTTAAGCCTATCACTTTACCCCCTTCATAAAGAACTGCAAAGTGTTGTCCACAAGTCAAGTAAGATTATTCAACAGGAAACACATTTGATAATTTGTGATTGCCACTTACAGCTATGCATATGCACACATGTGATGCAGCTAATAACTGACTTTAGCCAGAGGAGTGATCTAATATACCTCATGAAGTATGATATGTTGGAGTAGGAGACAAGAAACCAAGGTTCTGGAACAAGTCAGAGCAAATTCTTATTGGTGATCTCTTTATTTCTAATAATAAGAATAATATTTCTATTGATTGAGCCCCTACAATCCACTAGCTTTTAGTAAATGCTAAGCCTCCAGACAGTCCCGTGCTGCGGCTGCAACTTTCCCAAAGGTACATGACTGTGAAGGTAGTCATGGCCACTGCGAAGAGATGTGTTGAGAGAATGATTAGCAGGTGCCACAGGAATAGCTGTTTACAGAGTACTCTGGCCACTCCTGTGGCACAAGAGTCCCGTGTTTCTTCCTCATCGCCATAAAGAAAAATAACGTACAAGGGCACCCACTTGTCGGGTCAGTGATTCAGGCATTGGTTGCTCTCACTTCTCTGTGTTTCTCTGCTTTCCAGAGCACGGCTCAGTGGATTCTTTGTGGCTCCAGAGACCAATAATTACACTTTCTGGGTCCAGGCTGATGATCAAGCTTCCCTGTACCTCAGTCAGTCAGAGGACCCAAGGACCAAGGTATTCACCTTCCTCTTACTTTCCTTTTTCTTGTCCCCAGTCTTTCATTCTTAAAAAAAAAATACTAAAGCTCTCATATTCTACTAATAGTTGTAACATGCTACTAAGCAACCAGGGATTTTAATGTTTTGTTTTGTGGAGGGAATGGGCTTATTTTTTGTTAATTTAAAAAAATTGAGACCTAATTGATATGATTTTAATTGTTGAAAATGAATTTGGTTGAATGTGTTGGCACATTCATTAAGCACTTACTCGAAGCCAGGCATTAAGCTGCATTTTATATACCTTGTCTCTAATCTTTACAGCATCTCTGTGAGCTGAGTATATTTATCTCCATTTTCCAGATAAGGAAATTGAGGTTTGGAAGTGGCCAATCCAGGGTCACTTGGGTCATAAGAGGCATATTTAGGGCTCAAACTCCTATCTGTTTGATTCTAAAACTTGTGCCTTTTGCACTGATTTTTGGGTAGAGATGTAGCCAGTCTTATTTAGGAATTCCCTGATCAGCTTTGAAGAATAAGAAAAAGTGCTTCGGGTGCCTGGGTGGCTGAGTCGGCTGTGTCCAACTCTTGATTTCAGCTCAGGTCATGATCTCACAGTTCGTGAGATCGAGCCCTGTGTTGGGCTCTGCACTGGGCATGGAGCCACTTAAAAGATTCCCTCTCCCTCCCTCCCTCTCTCTCTCTCTTTCTCTCTCCTTCTCTCTCTCTCCCTCCTTCCCTCTCTCTCCCTCCTTCCCTCCGTCTGCCCCTCCTCTGCTCATGCTTGCTTTCTCTCTCTCTCAAAAACTGCTTCTAACAAAAAGCCAAAATTCAATAGTGCCATTGACAAAGAACCACATTTCCCCCTTAAATTATTAACATGCTTCTATGAAATTGCTTTGCTGATTGGCTAGAGAAACATAGTAGATTCTGATGTGGTCAAGTCCTTCTAGGTTTCTCAAATGGCTTAGAACTATTTTGTCCATAGCATCATGTAAAGCCAGGTTTTCAGGTTGGCTCTCTCTGCTCTATACATGGCCCATCCAGCCTCATCTGAATACAGTTTGATAGAGAGACAGAGGGGGGAGTGGAGGATCGTATACAACCACAGACATCAGTGTGACTGAGCTAACTTGTTGGAAACGCAGACAATTCCAAAGACCCTATTCGTAGCTGTCCAGACATTTGCTAATTGAGAAAAAAAATGCTCATAAGCTTCATAGTTCTGATAGTGACATGCTTATTGGGCCACAGGTGAAAGTGGCCTCCATCAGCATGGGCACTGCTGACTGGTTTGATGCCTGGGAGCATCATGGGAATGAAGGGACCTGGCAGCGGAAGACTCCCAAATTAGAGCTGGTTGGTGGCACCAGGTACTACCTGGAAGCAGAGCATTCTGGGAGAGTCCCCAGCAGGGGAATGAAAATTGGTGTCCAGATCCACAACACCTGGCTGAACCCCGCTGTGGTCAGCACTTACCTCCGGGAGAAGCATCAGATCCGAATCCGTGCCCAGAGACTTCCGGAAATCCAGGTTTGTGTCTCTTCCTTGTCCTGTGGGGTTAGAGTCGGGCTGAACTCTGGAAGGAGCATAGTCTTGTCTAGTGGAAGGATCACTAGCTGGGAGCCAGGAGACTTGAGATGTAATGATAACTCTGCTCCCCATGAGATAGGATATCTATCCAATAGGGGTTGTGAAGACATCTAAGAAGAAAATGCAAAGTCTTATTATGAATATAACTTTACTCATGGTCAAGTTTCCAGGTAAGTCCTCTTTTGGAAATGTTTTCCCCAGTGTAGAGATACGGTCCTCCCAACATACACACTTGTGTAGGCATGCACATATGTGTACACACACAAGATCCCATTGCTTTTACAGATTCAGGCCCTATTTACCCATAGGAAAAGATGGTGTTTTCTACATCGACTTTGCAAAGGTCAAGGTTTTCGGGTCTCTCAGATGTGCCCCATATTTTTGTTGAACTACCTCAGTGTACTTTCAATTCACTTTTTGGTGTACAAAGATGAGTCAATATGGACTCTGCTTTTGAAGCTTACAGTCTAATAGTAAAACATGTACACAAATAACCACAGAGTGAAGTAGAAAAGAGCAAGTGATATAAGAGGATAGATTTTACTTCATAATAAAAGTATAACGTGCCTGTCAGGGAACACACTAGCAGCAAAGCAGAGACTGAATAAGCGTCTGAGAGAGTGTGGTGTGCCATGTGGCTGCTCTTGCCCACCAGGCCACCCCCTGGAAAGAGTGATGGGTGAGAAGGGCTGAAAGGAGGCCATTCAGTGGGAACATTTAAGTCTGGCACCCTACAGAAAAGAAGGGGAATGGATGAACAGGGGGATAGACATGGGAACGTTTCCATTCGGTGATGACACTTGATCCCTAGATATCTCTAGGTGATAGTGAGTTTAGACAAAATTGAAATTATAAATAAAAGGAGATAGCAAGCGGAGGAGATATATCCTGAGTTTCTCTGGCTTGATTAGCATATGTCATTCAGTCTTGTCACTCTTGACATTTTAGATGCTGACTCTGTCTGGCAGAAGGAACTTCTTCCTTACGTGGGACAATGTCTTTAGCCAGCCAGTCCCTGAAAATGCCACAGCCCATCAGGTGGGAAACTTCTTTCAATAATGACAGGTGGGGGAACTGGGGGTGGGTGTCTTTATCCCCACTGTATAAACTCTTGACAGTTTAAAAAAATTTTTTTTTAATGTTTACTTATTTTTGAGAGAGGCAGAGCATGAGTGGGGGAGGGGCAGAAAGAGGGGGAGACACAGAATCCGAAGCAGGCTCCAGGCTCTGAGCTGTCAGCACAGAACCTGGCATGGGGCTTGAACTCACAAACCGTGAGTTCATGACCGGAGCCAAAGTCGGATGCTTAACCAACTAAGCCACCTAGGCACCCCTTGATAGTTTTTTTTTTTTAAACAGATTCAAGTAGCTATTGAGAAGTTACTTGCAGTCAAATGCCAACTGGAACCCCTTTCGGCCAACATCCTACTCTGGCTTGGATTTGAACAAGGTATGCGCTGTCCTTGGCTTGACAAATGCAGATCCTCTTCTCTACCGTGGTCTTCTCTTTTTATTCTGTAAAATGGGAACAATCTTCATTTCCTGCCACCAGAGTCAAGAAAAGATATGGAAAGTGGATTTGGACCCTGAGTGGCCAAGAGAGTGATTACACACGTGGGAGGAAGCTCCTTGGTGTGGGTGCCAGAGAAAGAGAAGGCATTCGCGGTGAGCTGTCAGGTGGAGCTCAGTACTACCCATTCCATACGGTGGGGGAAGGCAAACCACGCATGCGGGAACAAAATCCCTAAAACGGCATATCTTATTTAATTCAAAAAAATTTTTTGTTTATTTTTGAGAGAGACACAGACAGTGTGAACAGGGAAGGGCCAGAGATGGAGCGAGAGAAAGAATCCCAAGCAGGCTCCACACTGTCAGCGCAGAGCCCAACATGGGGCTCGAACTCACAAAACAATGAGGTCATGATCCGAGCTGAAACAGTCAGATGCTTAACTGACTGAACCACCCAGGCACCCCAAATTGTATCCCAATAAAGAAGTTGTTACGTGAAATAGTCGTCTTAGCAAATTCTAAAAATGTGAGAGCATGTTTTTAAAATGCTAAGGTGAACTAAATTCCAGTCAGCATTCCTTGTCTCTTTGCTTCTCAACAGTTTTTCATGTCATGGTACATACAGAAAATGGTAATAGATGTTTGATGCTCTGTGGCAGGCAGAAAGGGGTTCTTAACAGCAGGAGCCTTTAAGCCCAAGCCTGGCCCAGTTCACCCGAGGGCTGAAGGGCTGCTGTCATGGTGCACTCATAACCCAATTCCTCTACACATGTCAAGAAGCTGTCTTATTCAACATTTATGCCTGTCTTCCTATTTTATCTGCATCCAGGTCCAGAAGGTTCCAGCTTTGAGGGGGACCTCACCAGTGCGACAGAGCCCTACTGTGGGAGATTCAGCCTCCACCAGCCTCGACACCTTGTCCTAACACCCCCGGCTGCCCAGAAGGGCTACTGGCTAGATCGGTACACACACGTAAGTAGCAGCCATCAGGGTGCCAGGTGAAGTGGGTAGGGAGGGGTTGGCATTATTCTCTGGCATTGAGATTGGTGAAGCAGGAGCATGAAAGAGTGATTGCCATGATTTGCCCAAGGCATTTTGGGATGAGGTTCCAGGTTTCTTAGCTGCTTTTTCAAGTGGTGAACAGATACTTCTGGTTCTTATTAGTTAGATGCCTTTGTCTTAGCTGTGAGACCTATGGACGTTTTTATAAGCTCCAGTATTTTCTTTGCTCACTAGGCGGGAGTGCAGACTCTGTAGTCAAACTATTTTTGTTTTATTTTATAATTTTTTAATTTTTATTTAAATATTTAAATATTAAATTAAATTAAATGTTAAATTTTATTTAAATACTAAATAATTTTTATTTAAATATTAATTTAATTTTTATTTAATTAATTTGATTTAATTTATTAATTAAATTTTTATATTTAATTTAAAATGTTTATTTTTGAGAGAGAAAGAGAGAGAGACAGAATGCGAGTAGGGGAGGGGCAGAGAGAGGAGATGACACAGAATCCTTAGCAGGCTCCAGGCTCTGAGCTGTCAGTACAGAGCCTGATGTGGGGCTGGAATCCACAAACCATGAGATCATGACCTGAGCTGAAGTTGGACACTTAACCAACTGAGCCACGCAGACACCTCCAGACTATCTGGTTTTGAGTTTTGACTCTACCCCCCTATATGTCCTCAGCGTCTTGTTTTAGTTTACTCCTCTGTAAAATGGGTAGTGGTAGGGTCTAGAATTGTGTTGAAGATTGCATGATATAATCTACCACTGTGTGCAGTGGTTAGGACCTAGTTAATGCTAGTTACTGTTATTTATAGTTATTTTGTTTACTGATGGATTGACCAGCACACTTCTTGAATAACTTCAATCCCTTGTGTCAAACGCTGCCATCTTTCATGAAAGAGTGCAGCTTGTTTGCTCTTTGGGCCCCTGAGTGAGCCCAAGGGGGTGGCTGAACTCATGGCAGTACTTGGGGGTGGGTGGCAAGAGGATTCTCTTTCATCCCTGAAATCATATCATTCTCCAATACTCATCAAAATTCCATCTCCGAGAGGCACCTGGGCGGCTGGGTCAGTTGAGTCTGACTCTTGATTTCGGCTCAGGTCATGATCTCGTGGTCCATGGGTTCGAGACCCATGTCAGGCTCTGTGCTGACAGTGCAGAGCCTGCTTGGGATTCTCTCTCTCCCCTCTTTCTCTGCTCCTCTCCCAATTGCACACATGTTCTCTCTCAAAATAAATAAAATGAAACTCCATCTCTGATCAGTTTCAGTGGGAGCTGGGACTAGATGGGCATCTTTTGGCTTCTCCTCTACAGTAGAGGCTCCCAAAGGGGCAATTTTACCTCCTTGGGAAAGGCTGGCAATTATGGAGACATTTTTGGTTGTCACACCTGGGGAAGTGCTACTGGCATGCAGTGGCTAGTTTCTAGGGATGTCACTAAACATCCCACAGTGCACAGGACAGCCCCCTCACAGAAAGGAATTATCCAGTCCAAAAGATCAACAGTGGAAAAATCTTGCTATAAAGTCTCCCCGGGGCAATTTTATTGAACTCAGAAACCAAGGATGCCAGTGAGTTAGAGTTAAGGAACTGAAGCTCAGAGAGGGTAAGTGACTTGCTCAAGGTTGCATAGGTAACTGGTCAGAATAGGGGTTTTTCTCATAGAGATACTCTAAAATCCGAACTTCCTAGCCCAGTGGTAGGCATTTAATAACTCTCTGTGGAGTAAATAACAATTTATTCTGATTATGTCTTTTTTTAGTGAGACTAGTAAACTTCGGGAGTAGAGGACCTGGGATGGCTCTCTCACCACACGAGGCAGGCTTCTAGGGAGGTGGACTCCCTTCATTACTCATTGCTTGAATGGCTACTTCTTGCACTAACAGAACTCATGTGCTTATTTGGTGTCCATAGTTGTGCATTGCATACAGAGGCCACACGACTAACATCCTGAAGGTGACCGTGGTTTTCACAACTGACTTTCAAAACTTTGTTAAGAAGAACGCCACCTGTGACTGGAGTCTCGTAGGGACCAGTCCCAACAGGTAGTGAATCTGTGGGGAGGTGTGGTGGGAATTCTTCCAGCTGGGATCATTAGCTCTCTTGGGGACAGTGGTCCACGTGAGGTACTAACGATCTCTTAATTTAGGCCTTGGATGTTAAAAATTTTTTTTTTCAATGTTTGTTTATTGTTGAAAGTGAGGGAGCATTTGTGGTGGAGGGGCAGAGAATGAGGGAGACACAGAATCCAAAGCAGGCTCCAGGCTCTGTGCTGTCAGCAGCGAGTCTGGTGTGGGGCTTGAACTCACCAACAGTGAGATCAGGACTTGAGTCGTAGTCAGAGGCTTAACTGAATGAGCCACCCAGGTGCCCCTTGGGCCTCAGATACTAAATAGGGCTTCCAAATTCATTTTATTTGACTAAGAGGTTTAAGAGTGGTTAATTGTTAGGAATAGAATACGTTTTAGAAGTGCTCTGACACTTTTCATAGGGATAGAATCATAGAACATATCTGGAAGAGAGATTTTTATTTGATAAGATTTTATTTTACTTTATTATTTTATTTTATATGTTTGTTTATTTTGAGAGAGAGAGAGCAAGTGGGCAGGGGAGTGGCAGAGAGAGAGAGAGGGCGAGAGGGAGAGAGAGAATCCCAAGCAGTCAGTGCAGAGCCTGACATGGGGCTCACAAACTGTGAGATCATGACCTAAGCCAAAGCCAAGAGTCGGACGCTTAACTGACCGAGCCACCCAGGTGCTCCTAGAAGAGATTTCAGAGACCATTGCTTGAAATTACAGATGAGAAAAATTGGGACCCAGAGAATTTGGGAGTCACTAAGATTCGTACAGCGAGTAAGCAAAGACTCTGGAATAAAACTCATGCATCTTTGATCCCTTGATTCAGTGTTCTTTCCATATAACTCTTACGGGTTTTGTAAGTGGTTTTAAACCTGAGTGTGTCCAGGAATGTTAGTCTTCTCTGAGGTTATAGCCTAACATATACCTGCCTAAGATACCTAATTATACTGTAATTTGAAAATGCTGACATTGAGTGTCATGAGCAAACGATTGCCTTGAAGTGTGTCTCACTTGTGTGATATCACAGGCTGAGCCGAGCCTGTCTTGGACAGGAGGCTTGTACCTGGGGCACACAGGACTGTTTGGGTGCAGGGCTTCTTAGGGTGTCTCTCCTGGCTGCACAGTCCCCAGGCCCCCAGGTCTGTGAACTTGGGTTCTTCAGGAAAGGGTCTCAGGTGCACACAGAGAGGTCCATTTCGCCTGTGGTCTTGTTTTTCAGCTGGCAGTTCACTTGCATGGACCTCTGGGAGTCTTGTGTGCACGAGTATTCCCAGCTGCCTCTGGCAAAATCCTCTGTGTTGGTTCATCAGATTGACCTCCTCCCTCTGTCTCAGGAGACGAGTGAGTTCTATGTGGATGAAGTTATTATTGCGGACACAAATGTAACAGGTGAGCATTCAATCTGCTTTTGTCAATGGGCCTGTCAAATGCCAACCTCAAACTTTTCTGCTGGGGGCTGCTCTTCTCTTAATGCAGAGAGAACACGTGATTTCCCATCTTGTCTGCCTTGGTTCTAGAAAGAAGATGGGTTTGGGATTGTGCATCTTTGTTGCCTATATCTCTTTAGCTAATTCCTTTTTTTTTTTTTTTTTTTTTTTTTTTTTTTTTTTTTTTTTTACTATTTATCCAATGCTTGCTCTTGCTTCTGTGCTCTTACCCCAATTTTACCACTTTTATGCTAAGAAGACTTGGTTTCCTCATCTGTAAAATGGGCACAATGAGGGCCCTATCTTATGGAATTACTGTGAAAGCTAACTGAAGTATAATGTAATGAAGTCATTACTGGTCCTAGATCATGGTAAGTGCTCAATAATATAAGCAGTTATTATTACTATTATTAGTCCAGCAGGATTTCTCCACCTCCCCATGAATTAATATCTGTCATGCAAAGTGCTGGAAGGAACAAGGTAATATCTTGCCCTATAAATGGGCTAAAGGTCTCATTTATGCCTTCAAGGCAGACTCAGATAAAGGGAGAGAGTAACTGTCATCATGAGAACAGGCTTGTCTTGCTTTCTGCCCATCCAGATTCCTCCCACTTACCATTCAGAGCTCAGGCCTGGCTCGCCCTTTCCTCCATCAAATCCCCCTTGAGGTCCCCTAGGCACAGTGACCTCCCTTGGCCTTGCTTGTCCACGAGTCTTGGGGACCAAGAGCTCATCAGGGGTCTGACTGAGGCTGGTGGAGCTCCCAGGCTTCCAACTTTTGCTCACTTTCCCTTTTCTCTTTTTTAGTCTTTTGCCTGAAAACTGCAGAGCTGAGAGCAGAAGAGCTTGGGGGTGGGTGGCAAGAGGACTCACTTTCAGCCCTGAAATCTCATCACTATATGATACTCCTCAAAATTCCATGTTTTTTTTTTTTTTTTTTTGAGAGAGCAAGGGAGGGACATAAGGGGGGTGGGGAGAGAGAGAGAGAGAGAATGAGAATCTCAAGCAGGCCCAATGTGCAATGTGAGGCCCGATGCAGGGCCCGATTCCACAGCCAAGAGATCATGACCTGAGCCAAAATCAAGAGTCAGATGCTCAACTGACTGAGCCACCCAGGCAGCCCTCAGAATTCTCTTACCTGTTTCGTTGGTTTAAGTGCTTTTGGGGCATCTGGATCAGATTGAATTATTTCAAACGCTGTTCATGTTATGGCACATTTAGACGATGACAATATTCACACGGTGTGCTGGGATAATTACTTGAATTTCTTGGGGCCTAAGACAACTGGCTGGGGCCTGGTGACCCCCTAAATGCCATCTAGATTCCCAGAGTGCTGAGGGGATCAATATTTCATGTGCTTGAACCCACCGGCTGGGAAACTCAGAACTAGATGATACTCTTTCCCTGCTCCCAAGGGGAAGCCCAGGATCCATAGCACCTTCTCACTGCCCCCACTTTTAACCATCAGATGCTCCAGTATGTAGAACCATCTAGGGGGGAGGTGAAGAGGGAGGCAAGAAGGGCAGGGTGGCTTGGGTAAAGCTGCCTCTTTCCCACTTTGTCTAGGTTCCCTGCTGGTGATGACTTTGCTTTGAGGATTATTTAAAGGCAAGATGAACTCTATACAATTGGGCCCTATATTCATACTTCATACTTTATATTCTCTCACCTAATCTTCTCTGTGAAAGTTGCTTTTATCTAGCGGTGGCTACCATTTACTTCTCATTTAGATCTCAGAACCCTGTGAAGTGGTCCTATTATCTCCACTCTATAGATGAGGAAACCAAAACTAAGAGGGTTTGAGTATCTTGTCCCAAATCACGCAGCTGGGGTATGGAGGAGATTGCAATCTGGAAACCAGAGCCAAGCCTTCAATGATTCTATACCCTGCTGAGCAAATAAACATTTATTGAGCACCTACTGTGTGCCTGATGTTGTGCTAAATAAGCATGGGGCATGTCAAGATGTTGCCTTTACACTGTCCATTGTCTCCATTGTATAGTCTTGGGGGAGAAGGTATCCTTTACCCAGGGGAAGAGGCTATTAAAATAGATTGTGCTGGTCACTTAAATTCTGCCACCTCACTAAACTCTCCCTGCCATGCAGACTGATGTATTGCGATTCCCACTTTACAGAGGAGACAGAGACACTATATTTAGCCAAATGGAAGTACAAAATCAGGATTTTAACAGTAGTCTGTTTCACAGCTTGCACTTTTTCTGCACACGTGCTGACTCATGCTGTTGATGAACACTCACATGCCTCCAGTATGTGTCTGTGTGCTCAGTGTTCCTGAAGAAGATTAGCTGTACATTCCTGGAGTTGCCAGTGGCCTTGGAAAGGGAAGAAGGAAAGGGTAGCAGTCCACACGACGATGGGTTATCTCTGTGTGGGTGCCTCCAACAGCCTAGGGAGGGATGTTTGTCTGGGTTGGGGCTTATCAAACTTTGCTATGGAATTCGTTTTTGTCTCCCTAAACCATGCCTTTATATTTTCCTTTTGGTATGAACTGACTCCTTCTACCTACTCTTCCTTTGCTTTTCATGGTGGCAGATATGTAGGAACCTCTGCTTTAAATGTGTGTTGAGACCTAAGTAACTCAGCATCTGCAGTTGGGATATCCCACACACTGGGCCTTCCATCTTGAGTTGCTTGCTAACGATCACATCATTGGTCTCTAGTTTCCCAGGCAGATTCTGGAACAGCTTGCCCAGGTGGGAATCTGGTGGAGTCGCTCTCTGTGGTGGGATCCCCTCCGGTCTACAACGTAAGCTTTTGGTTGGCAGGTTGTGGCCAGGAGCTCCCACTCATCACTGCAAGGTAGGGAGAGGTCTCTGCTTACTTGTCCCTTCTTAGGATTGTTAGTTCACCTGTGGGGACACAGAGGTGGGATTTTAATCAGGAAGAGCTACCTGACTTGTTGCTTAACGCTCCAGTTTTCAGTTTTAGGAATGCAGGAGCAGACTCACCTGGAGGTCTTGTTACAACACAAATTGCTCGGCCCTAAACACTTCATCTCTAACTCCCTAAGTTTGAAGGGGGGCCTGGTAATTTGCATTTCTAATGAGCTCTCAGGCAATGCTGATTCTACTGGTCTGGGGACTATGCTTTGAGAACTAATTTCTAGTGAATTTGTTTTAAAGTATTTGTATTTTTATGCTGTTCAGTGGTTCCCATTACCACTGTTTTCTGTTCACTCCCCTCATTCATTTCCCATATATTAATCTTATTGGACTCTCTTAAGGTGAAATGAAATACTCTAAGGAATAAAAATAGCTATTTCTAAGAATTTACCACCAGATGGCACTAGATGCCCATAAGCATTGCTTCTTAATAGTCAACAGAGTCTATCCCCAGTTTACAAAGCAGTAACTAAGTATCAGGCTCCTCCAAACTCCTGGACACATGTATGCTCTAGTTCGTTCTTTTAATTTTTCACATAGTTGTTCTTCTAATTTTTCGCTTAAACCCTAATAGGACGGAAGAATTAAGATGCTCTGCCTTTAAAAATTTTCTTTCCATCATTTTCTAACTTCCAAAATGAGTCCTACTCATACATACCATGCTTGGGATGGCATATAAAAGACAGGGGCAGAGAGCTTGAATCTGTGGTCTACTTTCCTTGACTCTGCGTTCCAGGGCCCTCTGGGTGGGAAAGATGTGAAAACCATCAATAGAATCAAGGAGTGACGGAGCTGAGGTGGACAGGCAGCCAGCCATCTTAGCCAGGCTGTAGTCCTACATTCCAAGTGCCAAAGCTTTAACTCAGGCTAGAGGCTAATTTAGGTTACTGTGAACAGATCCACAATAGAATGGTCCTGGAAACATGCCTTCCTGAGATTTCATCAAGTCCCTTAACTACTTCTAGAAGTCTCCCACCTCAGCAAGAAAGGACCCCCTTGGCCTGGCCTCTGCTAGCTTCATCCCCCAATGCAGACACCATCACTATTTGTTTATAGTTGTATTTATGTACATCAACATGTAGTTCTCAGATAATATTGATGAAACCATATGTGTTCATTGTTGAAAATTTAGAAAATACAGAAAAGACTTAGAAAAAGGTAAAAACAAAATCATTCATAATCCCTGTGCTTGGAGATAACTTCTAACATGTTGGACGCATATTCCTTCCAGTGGGGAAGTTTATTTCTTTTGAGACAGAGACAGTGTGACTGGGGGGAGAGGCAGAGAGAGAGGGAGACAGAGGACCCCAATTAGGCTCCATGCTGTCAGCACAGAGCCCGACGTGGGGCTCAAACGCAAGAAACCGTGAGATCATGACCTGAGCCAAAACCAAGAGTCAGACGCTGAGTCACCCAGGTGCCTCTGGATTCATCTTCTATCCATTTTTCCTAAGCAGTTTTTGTATATATAATATGTATACTCTATACCGTATTTGCTTTTTATTTTTTTAAGTTTATTTATTTATTTTGAGAGAGTGAGCAGGGGAGGAGCAGAGAGACAGGGGGACAGAGGATCCAAAGTGAGCTCCTTGCTGACAGCAGAGAGCCTGAGGGGGGGCTAAACTCACGAATCACAAGATCATGACCTGAGCCAAAGTCAGGTGCTTAACCAACTGAGCCACCCTGGTGCTGTATTTGCCATCCATCCATCCATCCATCCATCCATCCATCCATCCATTCATTTATCTATCTATCTATCTATCTATCTATCTATCAATATATGAAATTTATTGTCAAATTGGTTTCCATACAACACCCAGTGCTCATCCCAAAAGGTGCCCTCCTCAATACCCATCACCCACCCTCCCTTCCCTCCCACCCCCATCAACCCTCAGTTTGTTCTCAGTTTTTAAGAGTGTCTTATGCTTTGGCTCTCTGTATTTGCTTTTTAAACCTCAAATTGGGACCATAAATTACGTATTATATTTGGCAATGTACCTTCTTCACATAATGGTATGAATTAAGTATTTCCCCATATCATTAATGGGCAATGTGATAATTTTTCTAAAATGTGATTTCATTGGCTGAATGGTATTCTGTCTCATAGTGGCCCATTTATTATATTAAAAGCAAGATTCGGTAGGCACTGTGTACACAGGCATTAGCTAAGCAGTTGGCTAGATGCAGTGGCCTGTGTTTCAGGCGGGGATAGAGAGTGGGGAAGCATCTGTGGAACAGGGCACTGACTCCTCATTGGTGATGCAAGTGGGATTGGAGGATTCCAAGTTCTCTGTCCCCTCGGTGCTTCAGGGCCAGAGGTGTGGAGGCCGGAGTCGTCACTTTTTACTCTGCGTCCATTTGTTCCCAGGATCAGTGCAGGGGAAGGGTAGAACACTCTGAAAGAATCCTAATATTTATGCTTCTTCCATGATGGGACAGGGACGCCCAGTATTTGGAAGGTTGAGATTGTGTCCTGGAAACACGGCGGGCTACTTGGTCTTCGAGATGGAGTCCTGTTCTTTCTAGAGTGGCACTTCTTGATGGTTACTGTGGTTAATGCTTTGGTTTTAACATGCCACAGCTCTCTGCCCACTGGAGGTGAAGAAGAAGAACCCAGGCTGGTCCAGGTGACAACCCAGAGAATACAGAGGGCAAGTCCACCTTTAGGAGGATACTTCCGCATCCAACTCCCTACTACAGTGATTCCTGGTAAAGGGGCAACTGGAGTGCACCAATTTCTCATTTCCATTTTTAGGGGCGTTCCCAGGTGAACAACACCTTGAGAGATTGTCAGGAAGAGTGACAGTCTTAAAGTTGTTTTGTTGATTTCTCCAGCATTTGAAAGTGACCTTACAATTAAAGATCTGGACAAAAACAGTACCATATTATTGTTAATATCCCAACTTTTTGTAGATGTAGAAACTCTGCGGATTAGCTTCCTGGGACAGTCATAACAAATCGCCACACACTTCGTGGGTTAAAATAATAGAAATTTATTCTCTCACATTTCTGGAGACCACAGATCCAAAATCAAGTCGTCAGCAGTGCCACACTCCCTCCGAAGGCTCTAGGGGAGGATCTATTTCTTACCTCTTCCAGCTTCTGGTGGTTGCCTGCATTCCATGGCTAAGTCACCCCAATTCCTGTGGTCACAGTGTCTCTTCCTCTTCTGTCTCAAAACCTCCTCTGTCTCTCTTTTATAGCAATATGTATGATTGCATTTAGAGCCTTCCTGGGTAACCCAGGATAAACTCCTCTTCTCAAGATCCTTAACCACATCTTTTGCAACATAGTATAATATGTACTCTTTTGCCTTATAAGGAAATATTCATGGGTTCCAGGGATTAGGGCATTGACCTATCTTTCTGAAGGCCACCATTGAGCCTAACATACTGGAACTTGCCCAGAGGTCATACAAGTAGTTGATGGCAGGGTCTGGATGTGAACTCAGGTATTTATCAGATCAGTCCTAGGCCAAGATCTACAGTAGCCATGGTCCTTCCAAAGTAAACTCCATGGTGACACCATATGCTATTGAGAATGTCAGTGGTCATAACAATGTAGAAAGAGCTTTCAATGTGATTAGTGTAGAACCTTTTCTAAATCTTCAAGAATAAACACATTTCACAAAGAACAAGGAATAGAAGTGAAGGCCATTTATATGGTAAAACCACAGGAGAATCGGAAAGGAGGCTCAGGAGAGTGCAAGAGTGGCTGTGTAAAAATTGGCACATGGTCCAAAAGTCTTTTGCTCTTCCAAGAAGAAAGATGCTGGACTCGCGAGAATCTTCTTGGGTGACAGGAAAGGTGTGTTTTAAGAGGGCCACTTAGAAAAAGTTGAAGGCCATGGGATATTGGTGTCTGATAAAGGGTAGGTGCCAATAGTGCCCTGTGTCAATGAAAGCCCCATCCCTGGGTCTTGCTTCCCTTTTCATGAGCTGCAGCCTGTCTGCACATACTCCTCCTGCCACCATGTTCTATTGTGATGCTCTTCACTTCACTGAAAACAATCCAGGAAAGTCCGCCTTAACTTGGCCTTTGGAAGTGGCAATGGCCCCATTAGGTAAATGTTGAACAACCTTCTTAAATTTATTATATTATTATTATTGTTTTTAATGTTCATTTACTTTTGAGAGTGAGTGGGGGAGGGGCAGAAAGGGGAACAGAGGATCCAAAGTGGGCTCTACTCTGATAGCAGTGAGTCCTATCAGTGAGTCTGATAGCAGTGAGCAGTGAGTGACTTGAACCCGTGAACCATGAGATCATGACCTGAGCCGAAGTCGGATGCTCAACTGACTGAGCCACCCAGGCACCCCAGAACAACCTTTTTTTAAAAGGAGGAGACTCTTGTTTGTCCTTTAGAAATATAGTGGTGTATTAACACTCCAAGGCAGTCTGGAATTCAAGAGGAAGACTCTTGAGTAGTTGGAAGGTATTCTGGGTTAAGTGTAATTCTGTCTCGCTTGGTTGGCAAGCTTCTGAATCTCATTGGGTCTCATTCTCTTCATCTCTAAAGTTAGGTGTTAGGATACCCAAATGACCTACCTCACAGGGCTGTTGGGAGTAGCTAATGAAATGGAAACTTTTGGTAAAGCAAGAATCAGGGTTCAAACACAAGCAGGGCTTAAGCACAGAGTGTTGTTATTTCTCTGTGGGGATGTGGAATGGGGAAGCAGGTGGTTGAGCTTAAAAGAATTCTAATAGAGAAACCAAAGTGAAATGCCAACATTCCTCAGCTGGGTTGGCTAAGTTTTTATGGGTGTCAGCTGCTGTGCGCCTACCCCTCCCCCCCCCCTGTGAAAAGTGGCCAGCTTTTCTCTGTTCACAGGGTCGGCTAAGTTTTTCCAGGGAAAACCCAATATTTAATTAGGCTTTCAGGCATTACCAGGGTGTCTGGAGTGTATATTTTGAGTTGACAATTGAGATAGTTTTGTCTGATGTGACTATGCTCTGTGCTTGCTGTGAGATGGGATCCTGATTAAAGGTATCACAATGTAAAAAGTAGGCAGCTACTTGTATTTGCTGTAGGAAACAAATGGTTTAACTGGGCTGGGATTTCTTTTGAAGGCATAGTTTGAACTTGAGGGTCTTCTGCATATTTAGTGGGCATCTTGACATTTATTCTCTGTAATGTTAATGATGAAACTCTGTGTGGTAATTAGTATCTTTTTTTTATGTATCAAAATCTTGTCCCACAGATGTTCCTGTGAGTATTTCAGCTAGTCACCTGCGCAAGCTCTTACAGAACAATGCCGATAACTTTACATCTAGGTACCTCAACGTCAGTGACTTCACTGTAATGGAGGACCTGAAGTCTTGCTATGAACGTGTGTGGACCCTCTCCTGGTCCAACCAGGTTGGAGATTTGCCCAATTTCATCAGGGTATGTATGGTATCCCTTTTGGTAGTGTGGATTTGGTGTTCTGAAGCAATTTTGTGGAAAAAACCCCAGAATTACATGAGTGAAAACTGTCACAAATTATCTATTTTGTTCTAATATTCAAGTAAAGGGGTTCAATGATCTTTTTGGGGGAAGTTTTCAAGACATGTTTTGTATCTCATGTCCCTAAAAAAGCAATTTAAACCCAACATCTCCTTCCCTAACTTAGGGTAGGTAGTTGTTGGTCAGTGTCCACCATATAATAATTTTACATCTGTTATTGGATAATTTAAGCAGATGTGATTGACTTAGATTATCATGGAGGCAGATGGCACAGCAGAAGGAAGTTTAGAAAAGGATTTGCTGTCTCTGGATAACTACAAAACCAGATGCTCTTGCATATTTAGGGTTTTAAAAAATAATCTAATGATCATCTAGCATTTGGTTATTACAAAATGAAACCCAAGCTGAAATTTTATCCCTGTTCCATGGTATTGTAGGTCATTTGGTTTTCAAACAAAATACTGGAGTGGAGTTGGAAGAAGGATGAGAATCCTCTCATAGAACTTTTTTCCCTTACCTTTTATTTTAATATTTTGGACTGCAAACATATAAAATAGAAAAGTGTATAGAAATAAAATATCTCAAGACAGAGAAGATTGTTTTTTGTGCCTTTTTTGACAACTCTGCTTGCAAATAGATATTCGTCTAGTCTATTGGGGCTTTCATGAGCTGTTACTTACTCTTATGTTTCCAGGCTTCAACCCTTGTCACCCCATCTTCACCTTCTAGCTATCTGGTTACCTTCAATAAAATGTGAAAAGACACTTTATCATTAGATATAGACTTCCATTAGATTAGACTTCTGTTCTATCACAGAATTCACCAGAAATGTAACCATCTCAGGTCTCTGATGAGAATCTAACTGGAGTGAACCCTGAGGCAACCATGCGTGTGGTCTATGATGGTGGAGTTTTTCTTGGACCCATATTTGGAGACATGCTGGTTACTGCCAACCAGTGCACTCAGGTGAGAGTGGATGGCCCACCCAAAGTACAAGTAGTAGTTTCAAGTGTCTCAGTCCCTTCCTGTTTTGTTTTTTTTTTTTTAATTTTTTTTTTCAACGTTTATTTATTTTTGGAACAGAGAGAGACAGAGCATGAATGGGGGAAGGGCAGAGAGAGAGGGAGACACAGAATCAGAAACAGGCTCCAGTCTCCAAGCCATCAGCCCAGAGCCTGACACGGGGCTCGAACTCACGGACCGCGAGATCGTGACCTGGCTGAAGTCGGACGCTTAACCGACTGCGCCACCCAGGCGCCCCAGTCCCTTCCTGTTTTGTAACGTGGACCAGTTTCAAGGATCAGTTTTCCAATGCATTAAGCAGATGATTATGGCTGTCATCTTTCTATTTCCACGGTGCATGAAAAACACTCCAAAAATATAAGTTCTTTGTAAACACAGCATGCTATTATTACGCTTATCGATGTTATTATTATGGTACAAAAAATGGAGAGCCTCTCTGGCTACATAGGATTTATACCTCCACACAGTGGGACTGGAAAGTAAATGAGCTAAGTCAGTGTCTTTTCCTCTTTAAAATGTCTTTTTTGGGGGCACCAGATGGCTCGGTCAGTTAAGTGTCCAACTCTTGACTTTGGCTCAGGTCATGATCTCATGCCTGCGTCAAGCTCTGTGCTGGCAGGGTGGAGCCTGCTTGTGATTCTCTCTCTCCCTCCCTCTCTGCCCCTCCCTTGCTTAGGCTGTCTCAAAATAAATAATAAACAAACATTTAAAAATATCTTTTTGTATTTCTCATCTGACCATATTCTTGTTATAAGTCATCTCCTTTTGAGAAAATTGTAAAATAAGAAAACTATAAAGAATAATATAACCAGTACTTCAGTATCCAAACCAAAGATTAATAGTTGCCAACATTTTGATTATATTTTGTGTGTGTTTATGAATAAAATAGGTAAAATGAAAATGTTCTTTTTTCTTTTTAATATTTATTTTTGAGAGAGAAGAGTGGGGGAGGGGCAGAGAGCGGGGGCAGAGGATCCAAAGTCGGCTCTGTGCTGATAGCAGAGAGCCTGATACTGGGCTTGAACCCACAAGTAATGAGATCATGACCTGACCCAAAGTTGGATACTTGACTGACTGAGCCAACCAGGCACCCCAAAACTGAAATGTTATCACCTCTGCCTTCATGCCATCCCAATATCCTTTCCCTACAGTATTATAATGTAGTGTGTGTTTTTTTTTTTAAGTGTATTTTGAGAGGGAGAGAGAATGAACATGGGCACAAGTGGGGGAGAGATAGAGAGAGAGACAGGACCCCAAGCAGGCTGGGGGTCAAGAAGGCAGAGCTCAATGCGGTGCTTGATCCCAGGAACTGTGAAACCATGACCTAAGCCAAAATCAAGAGTGTGACATTCAACCGATTGAACCAACCAGGTGCTCCTATGGTGTGTGCTTTTAATCCATGTTTTATATGTAGAGCATCCAACAAGTCCCATCTTTTTCACCTTCCTCATCTCCAAGTATTGTAGAATTCTACCAGATTAACATTAGTAACAGTGAGAGGAAAAGTCATGTAGTATCCTAGTGGGGACCTACCATTTGAGGACAAAAGACCCCAAACCAATGTCCAAGTACACTGTATTCTTCAGTAACATATCTATGTAGTATGGTGGAAGGAAGGTGCCTACTTTGTTGGCATGTACCAGCAAAGAAAGGACTTTTCACAAGTATCCAGTTGAATATAATCTAGAATGATAAAAGAAAGGTCCTTGTGCAGTTTGAATTTTATTAAATTTACTACAGGGAGGAAATTTACTCAAGATTTAGCGTAGTGTAGAAATGTTAGATTTCAGCATACCTACCATCATTTTAAGAAAGCCTAACATGTTTGAATCATTCACTAGGGTTTGTTACTGGGAAATAGAAGAAAGAGAAGAAATGAGTCATTAAACATGTTAATTTGGGCAAATTTCACAAGTGCTTTATGAATACTCTCGAGCACATGAAATGCATACATTTGCCTTTAATTACTTTGCCTTTTTTCAGGTGGTTGTGCACGTGAATGACATACCAGCCCATTGCTCAGGTTCCTGTTCTTTCCAGTACCTTGAAGGGTCAACTCCCCAGGTCCACTCTGTGTGGTATTCCCTTGGTATGACTTGTGACTTGGCCTTGGGGTGGTCATGAACTTCAGATTCAGAGAGATTTGTTAAAGACCATGTACTTGGGAAGGGGCATCAGTTCATGGGGTGGACGTTGTGAGATGCAGCAGAAAGTATATTTTTTGTCCAATCTAAATGCTATGGTCATGGTGTGAAATGGAATCAGGTAGAGTTTTGGTAATGTACAATGTTTTATTCTTTTTGTCCCTTGTTTTGAAATGTTTATTTTCATTTTTTTCATTAAAAAATTAACTAGTGATCTCTTATTATTAGAGAAAATTTCAAAAGGGGGCTGTATACTGTAATGATAAATACAGATGCTCAATATTTGAGTCAGCATTCAACTCCTTGAATTTTGGGAGGGGAAGGTGAGAGGGAATGAACATTTGATTTTAGAGTTTTCTTGAATGGAGTATATCACTGAGTGATGAGAACTTTGTTCTTTTTATCTTTTTCCTTCTTTAAGATGGTGACCAGGACCTACTAGTTTATATTTTTGGAACTAGTTTCTCTATTGACCCTCAGGCCTTGGATGTTACAGTGAACAAAACGAATTGCAGAGTTATTTTCTCAAACCAAACGAATGTGGTCTGTCAGACACAGCAGCTACCTGTTGGAATGCATCCAATCTCCATGTTGGTGAGACCTTCTGGTCGTGCCATAAATGCTAGTGGTGAAGGCCTCTTCCTACACGTGGAACCAAGATTGGATGCTGTGGAACCTTCTAGAGCTGCAGAAATTGGTAATCTGGGGAGCACCCCACATTGCATCTGACTCCCTGAAGCTAACATTCTTGCCTATATACAGGAATCTAGTCCTGTTGTGTGATAAATTCTATATCCACTGTGATTCACAACTTTTTGTTTTCTGCCATCAGCATTTTTTTTTTTCTAATGAGCAACAGACTTGAGAACTTAAATGAAGTCACGTGCCACGTAAAGAATCATAGTTGGCTGATGATGTCAGGCATAACTGGATTAGTCACTGAATCACTGGGACAGTTTGGTCTAGTGAAAACAATACTAGTTTGGAAGTTAGGACATGTACCTGGGTTTTTGTCCTGCAAAAGTCAGATGTGTGACCTTAGGAGTTTCAGTTACTTGTATGGGATTTAGTTTCCTAATAACTTTATTAAGTACCTCTTCTGGGTAGTCACACTCCCTAAATGCCCCAAAGATGGAATTATTATCTTTATCTTTTAGAGGAGATAATGGTGGTGCTAAGAAGAGTGGCTTGCCCAAGGCTTTCCAATAGAAAGAGGTGGAGCTAAATGCAAACAGGAATGTTTAAATGCTCAGTATCCTGCTTCTGTGGTGCCATTCTGTCTTAGCTATGTAGTGGGCCTAATGATGTCTAACTTACAAGCCTCCTACTTTTGTGTGAGACTAATATGAGCCAACAGGTGGGAAAGGATCTTTAAAAGTAAAAAAAAAAAAAATTGCAGATATGAAGCAGAGGCCTTATGTACACAAATATTTGTAGACTGATGTACAGTTGGATACTTGGCCAGCATGCAAAGCCTACTACCATTTGAGCATTGGGGTACACAGAGAGAAGTGGGTCTTATCAGCATTGGCCCCAAGGATTGTACATTAGTGCTATGGGAACCAAGGATCTCTCCAGGCCTTCTGAGGGGCACAACTAGTTAAAAACAACCCATCCAGATTGCAAGCATCTCAGGAATGCTCATGCTGATATGTGTTGATATAAGGTTTTTAGAACAAAACTACTTTCCTTAATGTCTAGGATTTTTGTCATTGTTTATTCTCTTGGTCAAAGAACTGTGGCTTAGAACATTTTTTTTTAAAGCATCACTTCCTGGCTATAGACCCATTGCTCAAAGGAACAGCTCATTTCTGACTTTACCTTGCCTAGCACAGTGAATTATGAGGCCCACCTTACCCCCTCTCTGCACAAAAACAGAGTAAGCTTCCTCTTATTTCTTAGTGGTTTCAGGAAGGAATCAGATGATACTCAGGGTCAAAGATCATAATCTCTGTGAACCCAATAATTATTGGTTTGAATTTAGGGGCTAAAATAGTTTTCTCCCTAGATTTATGAGAGGCTTTGATCTTCCTATAAAATTACATCGCATCACTCAAACTTTGTTCAACTTCACCCCCCTACCCCACCCCCTAAATTAGATTGCAGACCCCTCAAGAGCAGACATGGGACCCTGTCATGTTCGTATTCCCTATGCAGAGTGCTTTGCACAGGTAGGATGGCCAACTGTCCTGTTTTCTTGGGACTGAGGGGTTTCCTAGAACACAAGATTTTCAGTTTAAAATGGGGTCATGGAACTCTTAGTGCTAAAACTTGGAAAATATCAGGTGAACCGGATGAGATGGTCACCCTGCCAGGGCATGCTGCACCAACAATGTGAAGGGCAGGGATTTGTCTGGAAGGATTGTACATCATCTTTCTATACTTTAGTAAAAGATGGAAAACTCAGAGAAGGGATAGTGTCTGATGGGTGCAAGTGAACTTTTAGTAAGACTAAGGGGAAAGGGAGGGGGAGAGAGAGGCTCTAGTTTCTACTTCCCTAATTGCTAATGCCAGAAACTCTCCCTATTAACCTGCCCTCTGCCTTGCCACCTACCGAGTATCCACCAGTGTCCATCAATCAATCAACATTGTAAAACCCTGTGCTAGATGCTGAAGGTCCTGGCACTCAAAGTGTGGTTCTGGACCAGCAGGATCTGCATCGTCTGGGAGCTTGTTGGAAACATAGAGTCTCAGGCTCCACCCCAGACCTCTTGAATCAATTTGCACTTTAACAGGATCCTCAGGCAATTTCTATGAATAGTACAGCTTGAGAAAGGCTGCTATTGGGAGTTTAAAGAGAACCAGATCGAGGCCTAGCAGCAAAGAATTTATAGAATAGCCTTCCATGTAATGGATACATATGTAATATAATCAATAACATTCTAAACTACTTGCCCATATGCAGAAGCACCCTTGAAAGGTTTTTTGAGGTAAATCTTGGCTTCCCCTATGTACTTCTTTGGCCCATTTCTGTGCTGAGATAGAGTTACCTTCTCGGTAGGTATGGATCCTTGTGAGGCGCCTCAACTTTCAAAGGGAGTGGCACAGTCTCCCCTCCTCTGCAACTTGTTATTATTAATGCCCACAGTAACAATGATAACAACAATTGATTTAGCTCTTATTCTTTGCCAGGCACTACTAGTGCTGGGGATACAGTCAGCTGACAAAATGACCTTTGGAGGAATGACCTGCTGGTGCTAGACGATGGAGAAATGGATGAAGTCAAGGAATGAGTCCTGGGGAAATGTCAGAGAAGAGAATTCTAGACAGAACACCAAATGATAAAGTCTTAAGTCAGAATGAGCTCACCTTCTTCTGAGAGAAGCAAGGAAGTCACTGTGGCTGGAATAGCTGGACCAAGGGAGAGGGGTAGGAGGTGACTAGGAGCAGGTCAGATGGCTCTAGGGACAATGAAAGGTTATTGGCTCTGTGAGATGTGGGCCACTGGAGGATTTCACTGGAAAAATTGACATGGTCTGACGTAGGCTGCTATGTGAGAATATTCTGTGGGGAGGCAAAGGTGGAACCAGGGACACCAAATAGGACACTACTGCAGTCATCCAGGGGTGAGACAGTGTTGGGCTAGACCAGGGCAGTATATCTTAGAAATATATAGAGCTGCCCTGGGGGGGGACTCTCTTTTTGGCTCAGATCATCTTCTTTTTGAAATTAAACACATTGAGATATAATTTCCATGCCATAAAATTCACTTCTTAAAAGTGTAAAGTTTGGCAGTTTTCTGTATTCATGTATCACAAAGTTATGCAATATCACCCCTATGTAATTCCAAGAACATTTTCATCACCTTGAAAGACATCTTCTATCCATTAGGAGTCACTCCCTGTTTCGCCCCTCTACTGATCCCTGGAAACCACTAATCTATTTTCTGTTTCAACAGATTTGTTTTTCTGGACATTCCATATAAGTAGATTCACAATACCTGACCTTTTGTGTCTGGCTTCTCTACAGAGCATGTTTCCAAGATTCATCCATGTTGTAGCATGTATCAATATTTCATTCCATTTTATGGCTAAAGAACATTCCATTGTATAGATATACCATATTTGTTTATCTCTTCATCTCTTGGTAGACATTTGAGGTGTTTGCACTTTGTGGCTATTACATACAATGCTTCTATGAATGTGTGTGTACAAGGTTTTATGTGGATGTGCATTTTCAGTTCTCTTGGTATATACTTAGAAGTGGAATTGCTGGGCCACATAGTAACTTTATGTTTAACTTCTTGAGAAACTGCTAAGCTGTTTCCAAAATGGCTGCATGATATTTCATTCCCACCAGCAGATAGAGAACCTTTTGTTCTCTATCTTTGTGATTGATGAGTACCAGTAGTGTTCTGTTTGGCTTTATTTATCTTTTTATTTTGTGTATCTATCATAGGTTTTGGGTTTGTGGTTACCATGAGGTTCATATATAAACATCCTAAGTAAATAACAGTCGATATTAATTTGGTAATTTCAGTCCAAACACATTGTTTTTTTTAAATATATAATTTAGCTTATATGTTATATATACATATGTATAATATATAATTTAACTTATATAAGTTAGCTAACATATAGTGTATACAGTGTCCTCTTGGCTTTGGCTTTGGGCTTACATACAACACCCAGTGCTCATCCCAACAAGTGCTCTTCTTAATGCCCATCACATTTTCCCCACCCCATCAACCTTCAGTTCTCTGTATTTAAGAGTCTCTTATGGTTTGCCTCCTTGTTTGTAACTATTTTTTTTCTTTTCCTTCCCCCTTGGTCTCCTGTTAAGTTTCTCTACTTCCACATATGAGTGAAAACCTATATCTGTTTTTCTCTGACTTATTTCACTTAGCATAGTACCCTCCAGTTCCATCTACGTTGTTGCAAATGGCAAGATTTCATTCTTTTTCATTGCCGGGTCGTTTTCCATTGTGTATATATACCACTTCTTTATCCATTCATCAGTGGATAGACATCCCAAAGCATGATAGATGGTTCCCCATGCCTTCACTTTCTTTCTTTTAATTTAATTTAATTTAATTTAAATTAAATTAAATTTAATTTATTTTTGAGAGAGAGAGAGACAGAGTGCAAATGGGGGAGGGGCAGAGAGAGAGGAAGACATGGAATCTGAAGCAGGTTCCAGAGCACAGAGCCTGACACGGGGCCTGAACCCACAGACTGCAAGATCATGACCTGAGTGGAACTCGGATGCTTAACTGACTGAACCACCCAGGCACCCTGCCATCCCTTCACTTTCAATCTTCAGGTATCCTCAGGTCTAAAATGAGTCTCTTTTAGGCAGCATATAGATGTATCTTTTTTTTTTTTGGCATCCATTCTGATGCCCTGTGTCTTTTGATTGGTGCATTTAGT
Source organism: Herpailurus yagouaroundi (assembly GCF_014898765.1). Classification (NCBI taxonomy): domain Eukaryota; kingdom Metazoa; phylum Chordata; class Mammalia; order Carnivora; family Felidae; genus Herpailurus; species Herpailurus yagouaroundi. Next base: position 18,081,960 of record NW_024412394.1, on the reverse strand, counting down.
CCTTTTACATTCACAGAATGTATTGAAATATATGGATTTAGTGTCTTTGTGTTATCTGTAAGTTTTAGGCTTGTGGTGATGTCTTTGGTAATTTGGAGCCTTTGCTGCTTTCCACACACAGAGTCCCCTTTAGGATCTCCTGCAGGGATGGATTAGTGGTCATGAACTCCTTTATTTATTTATTTTATTTATTTTTTTTTGTTTTTGTTTTTTATTTTTGTTTTTTTATTTAAAAAATTTTTTTTTCAATATATGAAATTTATTGTCAAATTGGT
>NW_024412394.1:18022491-18081285 GCF_014898765.1 Herpailurus yagouaroundi | reverse complement strand
TTTATGTGCTGTCATATTTCACATCTTTTTATTCATATATTTATAACTAATTATGGCCATTCTTTTTCTGCTTAAGTCCCTTTCACATTTCTTGTAAGGCTTGTTTAGTGGTCAGAAACTCCTTTATCCTTTGTTTTGGAAAATCTTTATCCTTCAAATCTGAATGATAACCTTGCTGGGTAGAGTATTCATGTGTGTAAGGTTTTTTCTTTCAGCACTTTGACTATATATGCCAATTCCTTCTGGCCTGCAGAGTTTCTACTGAAAAATCCACTGATAGTCTCATACTTCTTCTCTTGTAGTAATTTTTTGTTTCTTTCTTGCTGCTTTTAGGATTTACTCTTTGTCTTTAACCTTTGATATTTTAATTATTATGGGCCATGGTGTGGACCTCTTTGGGTTCACTTTGTTTGTAATTCTCCTTGTTTCATGTACTTAGATGTCTATTCCCTCCTCAGATTTGGGAAGTTTTCAGTCATTGTTTCTTCAAATAAGTTATCTGTACGTTTCTCTTTCTTCTTCTTCTGGGACCCTTGTAATGTGAATGTTTGTTCACTTGCTGTTGTCTAAGAAACATCTTAATCTGTTCTCATTGTTTAAAATTCTCTTTTGTTTTTGCTGTTCAGCTTGTGTGCTTTCCATCAGTCTGTCTTCCAGATTGCTGACACATTCTTCATCTTCTAAACTACTGTTGATTCCCTCTAGTATGTCTTTTATTTCAGTTATTATATTTTTCAACTCTCTTTTTTAAAAAATATATTTTATCTCTTTATTGAAGCTCTCACTGAGTTCTTCCATTCTTTTCTCCAGCCCCATGAGTATTTAACAATCATTACTTTAAATTCTTTATCTGGCATATTGCTTCTCTCTGTTTCATTTAATTTTTTAGTGAGGTTTTTTTCTTGTTCTTTATTTTGGAGCATATTCCTCTGTCTTATTATGTTGCTTAACTTTCTGTGTTTTTTTCTATAGATTAGGCAAAATGCTACTTCTTCTAAAGTTTAGGAGTGTAGTTGGGTATGGTGACCCCTATGTAGTCTGTGTGTGCTTGGTGACTTTTACTGTCTAGAGTTGTGGCAGTGTATGCTGGTTACTCTTTAATTTTTTTTTTTTTTTACATTTATTTATTTTTGAGAGAGAGAGAGGCTGAGAACAAGTGGGGGAGGGGCAGAGAGAGAATGAGACACAGAATTTCAAGCAGGCTCCAGGCTCTGAGGTGTCACACAGAGCCTGACACGGGGCTCAAACCCATGAACCATGAGATCGTGACCTGAGCTGAAGTTGGATGCTTAACCGACTGAGCCACTCAGTACCCCAATGCTAGTTATTCTTTTAAACCAGGGCTTTTTACACAACAAGTAAAGAAAAATAATAATAAAATAAAATAAAATAAAAAGACAGAAGAAAAGAAAAAAAAGGAAAAGAAAGAACTAGAAAGAACAAAACCAAAAAGAAAAATATAAAAACAAAACAAGACAAATTTAAAAAAAGTAAAAATAAAACACTACAAATTAAAACAAACAGGTAGGGGCGCCTGGGTGGCGCAGTCGGTTAAGCGTCCGACTTCAGCCAGGTCACGATCTCGCGGTTCGTGAGTTCGAGCCCCGCGTCGGGCTCTGGTCTGATGGCTCAGAGCCTGGAGCCTGTTTCCGATTCTGTGTCTCCCTCCCTCTCTGCCCCTCCCCCATTCATGCTCTGTCTCTCTCTGTCCCAAAAATAAATAAACGTTGAAAAAAAAAATAAAAAAAAAATAAAACAAACAGATATCCTCAGAAATCCATGGCTTGTTTTCTGTGCCCCAGCACCACAAGGTGGACCCTTAGCTCTCTGAAGTCACAAACTCACCAACATGACGGAACATCCCTGTTATGGTATCTGAACCCTACTCTGGTCTAGGCTTTTACAGCAGGATGGGAATGTAAACCATGTTGTTCTCCAGTCCTTTTGGTCCATATAGATTTCTGGCAGCTCCTCCACCACATGACACAGAGTTCTAGTGTTGTCTCGTTTACATGCTAGTTGCTTGCTTGCTTGCTTGCTTATGTATGTATGTATGTATGTATGTATGTATGTATGTATGTATAGAATGTATGAGCAGGGGAAAGGGGCAGAGAGAAGGAGGGAGGGAGGGAGAATCTTAAGCTGTCCAGCTGTCCAGAGCTGGACATGGGGCTTGATCCCATGATCCTGGGATCATAACCTAAGCTGAAATCAAAAGTCAGACTCTAAACCGACTGAGACACCCAGACATCCCTCTAGTTGCTCTTTTAAACTTAAGGTGTTTTTGTGTGCCTAAGGACAGAGGGATCCGTTCCCAGTCCTTCAGTAATATTCTTCCCCAGAACTGTTTGCAGCATCAGGGATGGGGGTTCTTTTTGCTATCCTCTTTCCATCTCTCTTGCCATTCTCTTTGTCGTTGGTTGTTTAGTCGTTGTTCCTTCAGCTCTCAGTTCTTCTTGAGGAGGAATTGTATTAACAGGTGTAATTTGGTACGTTCTGTGGAGGAGGTGAGTTCAGAGTCTTCCTCCATTGATATCTTGAACCAGAAACTATCATCATTGTGATTTGGGTTTGTATTTTCCTAATTACTGATGCTGAGTATCTTTTCATATCCTTATTAACCATTTTTATATCTTTGGAGAAATGGATGTCCTAATCCTTTGGTCATTTAAAAAAATGGGTAATTTTTCTTTTTATTGTTGAGTTATAAGAATTCTTTACATATTATGGATAAGAGTCTCATATCATATATATGAGCTGCAAACATTTTTTCCTATTCTGTGGGTTGTCTTTTAATTTTCTTGATAGTATTCTTTGTAGCACAGAAGTTATTTTTTAATTTTAAAAAATTTTAATTCCAGTGTAGTTAACATGTAGTGTTATATTATTTCAGGTGTATAATAAAATGATTGAACAATTCTATATATTACTCATTGTTCATCATGATAAGTGTACTCTTAATCCCCTTCACCTATTTCACTCATCCCCCCACCTCCCCTCTGGTAACTGTTTATTCTCTATAGTTAAGAGTCTGTTTTTTGGTTTGTCTTTTATTTCCTTTGTTTATTTGTTTCTTAAATTGCACATATGAGTGAAATAACGTGGTGTTTGACTTTCTCTGACTCACTTAGTTTCCTTAGAACTATAATCTCTAGCTCCCTCCATATTGCAAATGGCAAGGTTTCATTACACACACACACACACACACACACACACACACACACACACACGTTGTATATATATACCATATCTTTATGCATTCATCTGTTGATGGACACTTGGGCAGCTTCCATAATTTTACTATTATAAAGAATGCTACAATAAATACACGAGTGCATATATCCCTTCAAATTAATGTTTTTGTATTTGGGTAGATGCTCAGTAGTGCAATTACAGGATTGTAGGATGGTTCTATTTTTAATTTTTGAAGAGCCACCATACTGTTTAACACAATAGCTGCATCAGTTTGCATTCCCACCAGTAGTGCAAGAGAGTTCTGTTTTCTTCACATTATTGCCAACACTTATTTCTTGAGCTTTTGATTTTAGCCATTCTACAGGTGTGAGGTGGTATCCCAATGTGGTTTTGATTTGCATTTCCCTGATGATGAGTGATGTTGGGCATTTTTTCATGTGTCTGTTGGCCATCTTTGGAGAAATGTCTGTTCATGTCTTCTGCCTATTTTTAAATTAGATTACTTGCTTTTGGTGTTGAGTTGTATAAGCCCTTTGTATATTTTAGATACTAACCCTTTATCAGATATATCATTTGCAAATATCTTCTCTCATTCAGTAGTTGTTTTTTGGTTTTGTTGATTGTTTCTTTTGCTATGTAGAAGCTTTTCATTTTGATTTAGCCCCAATAGTTTATTTTTGCTTTTGTTTTCCTTGCCTCAGGAGACAAATCTAAAAAGATGTTGCTATGACCAATATCAGATAAATTACTGCCGGTGATCTTTCCTATTATTTTTATGGTTTCAGGTCTCACATTTAAATCCTTAATTCATTTTGAGTTTATTTTTGTGTATGGTGTAAGCAAGTGGGCTGTTTCATTCTTTTGCATGTAGCTGTCCAGTTTTTCCAACACCATTTGTGGAAGAGACTATTTCCCATTGCATTTTCTTGCCTCCTTTGTTGCTGAAGATTAATTAAACATATTGTTTTGGGTTTATTTCTGGGCTCTCTATTCTGTTGCATTGGTCTATGTGTCTATTTTTGTGCCAGTACCATGCTTGCTGTTTTGATTACTACAGCTTTTTTTTTTTTTTAAATTTTTTTTTTAACGTTTTTATTTATTTTTGAGACAGAGCATGAACGGGGGAGGGGCAGAGAGAGAGGGAGACACAGAATCGGAAACAGGCTCCAGGCTCTGAGCCGTCAGCCCAGAGCCCGACGCGGGGCTCGAACTCACGGACCGCGAGATCGTGACCTGGCTGAAGTCTGACGCTTAACCGACTGCGCCACCCAGGCGCCCCGATTACTACAGCTTTTAATGTAACTTGAAGTCAGAATTGTGATACCCCCAGTTTTTTTTTCCCCAAAATTGCTTTTGGTGTTCAGGGTCTTCTATGGTCCCATACAAATGTTAGGATTATTTGTTCTAGTTCTGTGAAAAATGCCGTTGGTATTTTGATAACGATTGCATTAAATCTGTAGATTGCTTTGGATAATATGGACATTTTAACAATATTTGTTCTCCCAAGCCATGAGCATGGAGTATCTTTCCATTTGTGTTGTCTTCAATTTCTTTTATCAGTATTTTATAGTTTTCAGAGTACAGATCATTCGTTTATTTGGTTAAATTTATCCCTAGGTATTTTGTTATTTTGTGCAATTGTAAATGGAATTAAAAATTTTTTTTATTTCTGCCACTTCATTATTAGTATATAGAAAGGCAGTATATATAAATGATTTTATATCCTACAACTTTACTGAATTCATTTATCAGTTTTAGCAATTTTTTTTTTGGTGGAGTCTTTAGGGTTTTCTATATATAGTATTTTATCATCTGCAAATAGTGAAAAATTTATGTTGCCCTTACCATTTGGATGCCTTTTATTCCTTTCTCTTGGCTGATTGATGTGAGTAGGATTTCCAGTACTATGTTGAATAAAAATGGCAAGAGTGAATATCCTTATTGTGTTCATGGTCTTAGGGGAAAAGCTCTTAGTTTTTCACCATCGAGGATGATGTTAGATGTGGGTTTTTCATATAAGGCCTTTATGATGTTGAGGTATATACCCTCTAAACCTACTTTGATGAGAGTTTATTTTAATTTTATTTGAGACAGAGAGAGAATATGAGCAGGGGAGGGGTAGAGAGAGAGGGAGACAGAAGATCCCAAGCAGGCTCTGCCAGCTGAGCCACCCAGGTGCCCTGAGAGTTTTTATTGAGAATCGATGTTGATTTTGTCAAATACTTTTTCTGCATCTATTGAAATGATCCTATGGTTTTTACCCTTTGTCTTATTGATATGGTGTATCATGTTTATTGATTTGCAAATATTGACCACACTTGCATCCCAGTAATAAATCCCATCTGATGTTGATGAATATTTTTAATGTATTGTTGTATGCAGTTTGTTCATATTTTGTTGAGGAATTTTGCATCTGTTTTTATCTGGGTTATTAGCCTCTAGTTCTCTTTTTTTCTGGTGTCTTTATTTGGTTTTGGTATCAGGGTGATCCTGGCCTCATGGAATGAATTTGGAAGTTTTCCTTCATCTTCTATTTTTTTGGAATAGTTTGGGAAGAATAGATATAAACTCTTCTTTAAATATTTCTTAGACTTCACCTATGAAAATGTCTAGTCTTGGATGTTTGTTCTTGGGGAATTTTTTGAAATGCAATGAAATTGAATTTAATGAAATGTTTTCAAATTCAATGAAATTTTTTGACATTCAATTTCATTGCCCAATGACTGTTCAAATTTTCTATTTCTTCTTGCTTCAGTTATTGTAAGTTATGTTTTAAGAATTTATTCTAGGTTGTCCAATAATTGACATGTAACTTTTGATAATATTCTTTTACAGTCCTTTGTATTTCTGTGGAGTTGGTTGTTATTTTTTTCTGTTTCATTTTTGATTTTGTTGATTTGGGTCCTCTCTCTTTTTTATTTTGATCAGTCTGGCTAAAGGTTTATCAATTTTGTTGATGTTTTCAAAGAACCAGCTCCTGGTATCATGGATCTGTTCCTTTTTTTTTTTTTTTTTTTTTTTAATTTTTATTTCCTATAGTTTTATAATGTTTTTTATTTTTTTTTTTTTTTTTTTTTTTTAATTTCTATTTCCTATAGTTCTCTAATCTTTATTATTTCCTTTCTTCTGCTGGGTTTGGGATTTGTTTGTTCTCTGTCTAGTTCCTTTAGGTGTAAGGATAGGTTGTTTATTTGAGATTTTTCTTGCTTTTTAAGGTAGGCCTGTATTACTATAAAATTCCCTCAGAACTGCTTTTGCTACATCCCCCAAATTTTGGACCATTGTGTTTTGATTTTCATTTGTTTTCATGTAAATTTTGATTTCTTCTTTGGTTATTTAGTTAACCCATTCATTGTTTAGTAGCATGTGATTTAACCTCCATGTATTTGTGGTCTTTCCAGATTTTTTCTTGTGATTTATTTCTATTTTTATAGAGTTGTGGTCAGAAAAAATGCATGGTATGACTTCAGTCTTTTTGGATTTGTTGAGATTTGTTTTGTGGCCTCTGGTGTCATCTATTCTGGAGAACGTTTGATATGTACTTGAAAAGAATGTGTATTCTGCTGTTTTAGGAAATAATGTTCTGAAGATGTCTGTTAGATCCATCTGGTCCCCTGTGTCATTCAAAGTCATTGTTTCCTTGCTGATTTTCTGTTTGGATGATCTGTCCATTGATGTAAGTGGGCTGTTAAAATCCCATACTATCATTGTATTAGTATCTATGATTCTCTTAATGTTTGTTATTAATTGTTTTATGTATTGGGTGCTCATGTGTTCGTTACATAAATTTGTACAATTGTTCTATCTTCTTGTTGGATTATCTCCTTTATTATTAGTGTCCTCCTTTGTCTCTTATTACAATTTTTGTTTTAAAGTCCATTTTTTCTAATATAAGTATTGCCACCGCAGCTGTCTTTTGACATCCGTTTGCAAGATAAATGTTTTCTCTATCCCCTCACATTTAAATCTGCATGCGTCTTTAGATCTGAAATGAGTCTTTTGTAGGCAACATATAGATGGCTCTTACATTTTTATCCATTCTAACCCCCTATGTCTTATGATTGTAGCTTCTAGTTCATTTATGTTCTGGGTAATTATTAATAAATATGTATTTATTGCCTTTTCATTACTTTGTGGTTGTTTTTATAGATCTTCTCTGATCCTTTCTTCTTTTGTTCAATTCTCTCATGGTTTGTGCAGCACGGTTTGTCGTTTTTAATTTTGGTCAGTTCCAGTTTGTCTTTTTTGTTGTTGTTGTTACGTGTGCTTTGGTGTCATATTGAAGACATAATCACCTAATCCAATGTTACTAAGATTTATTCATTTATTTTCCTGAGAGTTTTATAGTTTTAGCTTTTACATGTAGGTATTTGGTTTATTTTGATATTTAAATATGGTGTGAGTTGGAGGTCTGTATTAGTTTTCTAAGGCTGCTTATCCAGGTACCACAAAGTGAATGGCTGAAACAACAGAAATGTATTGTCTCATGGTTCTTGAAGTTAGAAATTAAGGATCAAGGTGTCAGCAGAGCTGATTCCTTTTGAACCAGCCTGTGAAGGAAAATCTGTTTTATGCTTCTCTCCTATCCTCTTGCTTTGTTGGTGGTGTTTGGTATTCCTCGGCTTGCAAGAACACCACCCTGATCCCTGCTTTTATCTTCACATGGTGTTCTCCCTGTAACTTTTCTTTTGTCTTTCTTTCTTTCTTTCTTTCTTTCTTTCTTTCTTTCTTTCTTTCTTTCTTTCTTTCGGTTCTTTTTGAGAGGGAGCAAGCAAGCACACTCGAGTGAGGGGCAGAGAGAGAGAGATAATCCCAGGAGGGACTGAGAGAGAGAGAGCAAGAAGGAAGTAGGCTCTCCCGAAGTGGGTTCATGTTCACCTAAAGTGGGGACCCAGCTCACCCGACGTGGGGCCTGAGCTCACCTGAAGTGGAGTCAAACTCACCTGTTATGGGACTCAAACTTACCATGAGATCATGACCTGAGCTGACGTCAGATGCTTAACAACTGAGCCACCCAGGCACCTGTGCCTCCCTCCACCCCAGTCTTTTCTGTGTCCAATTTTTCATTTTTATGAGGATATCAGTCATGTTGGATTAGGGTCCCACACTACAGTATGACTTCATGTTATCTTAACTGATTATAGTTGCAATGACCCTATTCCCAAATAATGTCACATTTTGAGGTACTAGAAGGGAGGAGGACTTCAACATATGAATTGGGAGGGCACAGTTTAATCCCAAACAGGGTTCAACTTCATTCTTTTGTATGTGGATGTGTAGTTCCATTTTGCATATATTTGAAAATAGCACTGTAAGTTTTTAGAGGTGGAATTACTGAGTCAAAAGGTTATGTACATTTAAAATTTTGATAATACCAAAATATTCCCTTACACTGCTATTTTCACATATATGCAAAATGGAACAACAGAGGATCTGAAGCAGGTTCTGTGCCAACAGCAGAGAGCCCAATGCAGGGCTTGAACTCATGAACTGTGAGATCATGACCTGAGCTGAAGTCAGATGCTCAACCTACTGAGCCACCCAGGTGCCCCTTTTAAATTAAGGTTTAATCTTGTTAAGTTCCTCAGTAGTATTTCATGGTTTTTTTTCACATTTCTTCATGTTCTTGAATATTTCTTATCAACATTGTTTTCGGATATTGTATCTTTTTTGTTGATATTGTAAACCAGGTCTTTTCTTCAATTTTATTCTCTAACTCTGAAGTCTATTGTAGTCTTGCCCTGAATCTTCAGGACAAGTTCACATATTTAACTTCGGGGAATAATCCCCCCCCGCCCCCCGCCCCCACATTCTCCTGAAAGGTTTTCATCAGGTTGGATAAGTTCTGCTTTCTCACCCTAACATGATTGGGGAAGATAACCTTACTCCTGCACCTACTTCCTATTTTCAAGAGGTATGTGTCCCTGCTTAGTGGCTTCCCTGCCTCTCTTTTATTCCCTTCTGGGGAGATGGCAGAATGGAATTATTGCTCTTAAGAATAGTAAGTGGGCTTTCTGTTCATTAGCTTGATTAAGTGCTGGTCATCCATATGTGTGGCATGTCACTATAATGGGTACAATGCTTCTTCTTACTGATGTCTGCAGTGAGGAGACAGAAGTTTCTGTGGTTGCTATTCAGTGGTCATTACAGAAATCCTGGTGGCTGTGGGTGGTAGTGTTAGTCACCTCTACACCATCATGGAGACTAGAACCTAGAACCTAGTATGGAATCACAAAGCTGGAACGTCCAAGGCTGTCATTTAAAGATGTGGGAGTAAGAACCAGTGAACTCAGGAACAATGCTACAAATGATCTGCTTTAAGTGGGAGAGTGATCTGTGGCCCTGACTCTGGGCCCCAACTCTTTGTATCATGATGAGAGAATAAGCTGTATAGGATTGGTGGGATAATATAAAACTCTAGTGAAGGAAGAGTTTTCAAAGACCATCTACTTTATTTCCCTGACTCTTGGCAGTATTTATCTATGTTTTATTTTTAAATATCTCCAGGATGTATGACTCCTTCTGTCTGCCCTCTACTCACCATTTCTCCATGTTTGTATAGTAGTTTATATATTTAGTGTCAGACTTATTCCTGCAGTTTGAGCAGGACTTGTGTTTTGACTAAGAAGCATCATGTTTTAGTTTCATTTTCTCTCTCTTGTGGATAATTAATTTTTATCTACCTGTAGGGCTCTTCATTCCATCTGGAAATGCTGTTTTTATTACAGGAGGGCTCTGGGCCACTGTCCAAGGCTCTGGTTTGGAAGATGTTAGCCTGGTGTTATTTGGATCTCAGTCTTGTGCCATCAATATCACCACAAACAATTCAAGAAGAATTCAATGCAAAGTTCCACCCAGAGTAAGTGGAATCTCCTCCCTGGGTGGGTGACCACTATTAGCGTGTAGTGTAAGGTTTTTCATGAATCCTTTCTTAGAACTTAATTAAGTAACATTACCTTTTCATCATGAGAGTATGGTAATATTGTTTATATTGCCTATGCTGCAATAAAGTGGGAGTCTGACTCCACCAATGGGGCTTGCAATCACCATCAGCTTATTTCTTTTAAAAGAAAACAACCACGTTCCCAGTTCACACTCTCAGTGAGTAATAGTGCCACAGAATAAACAAATTTATCTATATTGCATGTATATTATCTCATTTCTCTCTTTAGCAAGTAACAATAACCGTTTTCACCAGCAGTTTTGTTTTCTGGCATGGATATGAATGGTGGAACTTAGAAACTTCTAGAATGTCTGGTTCCTATAAAATACCTTCGTAATTATTCCTTACTATTTCCCCTTTCCCTTTTTAAAAACAAGCCCCTTAGCTTTCCCTTTCTTCTTTACTTAGTGCTATCTCATAGCCTATGAGGTGATTTGAGTCCACATTCTTCCTGGTGCTGCTGATGGCAGTTATGCTCACAGTGGAAGTTGAAATATCTATTCAGAGTTGACTTCAATGTCATCAACATTCTCAGCACATCCATAACCCTGAAGGATGAGTGTTTACTGAACAAATAAAGATCCCTGGAAGGGAGGTTTCAGAATCATCTTTGATCTCTGGTCCCACGTTTTTATATTATCCAATTATTCAAATATTATGAAATGTTCACATGTACATATAAACTGTATGGAATTCCAATATATAGTTGTATCATAACTTGTTTAACAATTCCATATTATTGTATATTGAAATAATTTTCAAAATCTCTTTTTTAAAAAGTTCATTTATTTTGAGAGCAAGAGAGAGTGTGCATGCAAGCAGGGGAGGAGCAGGGAGAGAGGGAGGGAGAATCCCAAGTAGGTTCCGCAATGAAAGTGCAGAGCCTGATGTGGGGCTTGATCCCACAACAAAGAGATCATGATGACCTGAGCTGAAATCAAGAGTTGGATACTTAATTGGCTGAATGAGCCAGACACCTCTCAAAATTTTCAGTTTTAAACAATAAAAATTTGATCGTTCTCAAAAGTGTATTTTCAAGCATATTTATTTTTCTCAGGATAAATTGATCTAAATTTTAAAGTTTTTGTTATGTAGTATCCAGTTATCTGAAATTTCTTTTTAATTTGTATTCCCACCGTCACTGGGTGAGTGTTTCATTTCTGACATAGTCAACACTGGGTATTATTGCTTTCATATGTATTTACTATTTAAAGAGGTAAAATTTGCATGGCTTCGATTTCTTTTGCTAGAGAGAATAAGCATTATAAAAAACTTTAAATTTTGATCAAAGTTATATATACAAAGGTTAAAAGAAAAATAGTAAAACAATTATGCTTTCCTACTCCTTAGCCCTCTTCCACAAGTCCCCTTTTTGAAGCATCTCCTTTTAATTCCTTTGAATGCAGTTATAATACCATTTCTTTGTTAAATCAATAAATTGCTAAAACTATTTAAATGATGTGGGAAATATAAGGTAATATTTTTTCTTTTATAGTTTTTTTCTTGAATTTTCTAATTCTTTTTCTTTGTATGTCTTCTTTATAATAAAAATCTATTGTAAAAAATTAATCATATCAGTTATTTTTTTCCATGAAGCTCTTTGTTCTCTGGTTTCAATCTAACTTGGTGTTTTCTTGGTTTATTTCATGTATTTCTTCTTAGCACTGCCCTTGATTGCTCGCCTGGGTAGATACACTTTCACAGTTCATATCTTCCTTTTTTTTGGGGGGGGTGGTTTGTTATAAGGTCCTAGCCTAAAGAAACATCCTAGGAAAGAATACGTGGGAGCGAAGTTTTCTGAGTTACTTACATGTCTGAAAGTTTGTCATAATTGATGGATAGTTTAGCTAGGTATAGATGTTTATTTGAAATTGCAGTTTTTTGCAGAACCAATTGGTGTGCTAATTGTAAATCATTCTTATTTACTCTTTGATCAGTAATCATGATGCCACACTTGCCTATTCTAAGTACTTGTCACTGTGTGTGTGTGCACGCGTGTGTGCGAGGTGGAGACTTGAAAGTACCAATACACTTAAAAATCTTTTTTCTTGAAATTAACCCTTTAAGCTAATTCTATATGGACTTCTCTCATGTTAGTCTTATTTTCAGAAGTTTGATTTTAAAAATTGATTTTTCAGGGGAAAGATGGACCCATTGTGAATGTGACTGTGATCAGAGGGGACCATTCTGCTGTTCTTCCCATGGCATTTACATACGTCTCCTCTTTAAATCCAGTGATCATTTCTCTGAGCAGAAACACAAGCAGTGTAGCAGGTAAAATACATGGTATTGCAGCATCCTTTTATTTTTAGACCATTGATCCTGTAAAGAAGACAAACAATGGTCTCTTAATTATACTGAAGATAGTATTATATTTTGGATGGAAGTTATTTTTCTCAAAACTAGAACATCGCTTATTTCATTTCAGCCATCACTGAATAAATCTTATGTTGGTATTTGCCTCTGTAAAACTGGGACCATTTATACCATGAAAACGACCTGAGAATTCAAAGATAATAATTCAATATATATTTATTCAGCACCTACTATGTACTAATGATAGCACAGGCATAATAGACTTTAATCTTTACCACTAATTTACAGGATTATTATCTGTACTTTACAGGTAAAAAAACTAAGGAACAGGAAACTTAAATAACTTGTCTAAGATGTTACTGTTAGTAAGTAACAGAGCTGTGATTTGAGCCCAAGCAGTCTGGATGCAGATTCCAAGGAGTTAACCACTCATAGTTTAGTGTAAAATACCAATGTTTTTGGCATCAAGTTCAATTGTAGCAGATGTTCGATATGATTAGGGAATAGAGTATTCTGATTAACCGAGAAGTTTTATTCCTTGAAACATACTATGTATAAAAATACATAATATAGAACTATGTAAAACAATGTAGTCTTTCTTCGATAATTCAGATGATATGACAAGATGGATTTGTAACAACATATTGTCATGTCATACCATATCAATTTGAAAAAGTTCCAGCTAATGTGCCTTTCTGGTTAACTGAATGCCAGATAACAGAGAGTTTATGGCAGCCATATCTAAGAATTTTATTACAAAAGGCCAATATATTTTCCAAAGAAAAAGCCTGGACTCAATTTTTCTGATACTGTTTTCATTTTCCATTGCTCCAGAGTACATAAATAAAAGGAAGTGTCCTTTAGCTTCTCAAAATTATTCAGCTCAGTGCAGAAGAAGAATTTGCTGCCTCAGGCCACCAAAGTGTGTAAAATTCCTTAGCAGTATAGATTCTTCCCAAAAAAGTAGGAAAGAGAGGAGGGAGTTCTGTATTCTATTCAGATTTCAGTGATTTTGGCTTTTAATACAATTTCCTACCTGTAATGAAAAGAATAAATACATTGCATCAGTGCCTCAGGGGCATCTAGGATTAGCTTGACAATTGACCAAGAAACCAAGGTGTTCATGTAATTGATATATACAACATGATGCATTATTTGCAGAATTTACACTTACATTTAAATCTTTCTACAGGCAGAATAAAGAGGAACACTTTATAAAATCTCCAAAGAGTGGTTCCCTATTGGGAAAGTCTCCTTTGAAAGCTGGAATGCTACAAATCTCCATCCAGGAGATGATGATATTGATGATAACAGTGAAACCAAGATGAAATTGAAGAAAGAAAGGAGGAGGGGCAGGGAAAAGGGGAGGAAGAATATGATGTGCAGAACCATTTGTGTGGGGTTTTGCAGTTAGGCAGCCCTGGATGTGAATGAATCCAAGCTCAACCACTCCTTGGATAAGATGTTTAACTTCCTTTATCTTTAGTGTCTCTACCTACTATCTGGGAATAATTCTTTCAAGGTTATTGTGAAAATTGGAGGTAAAGGAGGTAAAAGTACTGAACTCAGGAACCCGCATGGAGTAAATACTCAACAAACACTTTGTTGAATAAATGGCATCATTCTGCCAGATCCTGAGTGTTATATAGATAAGACAAAGACGTCTTGTGTATATTGACCCTATATTTTTTACTTCTTGATAGCAGGCTGGTACCCATTTGTTCAAAAACATGCCAGTATCAAACTCAAATTTTTATATAACCAATTATTAAAAAAAATTTATTTTTGAAAGAGAGAGAGAAAGAAAGAGACTCCCAAACAAATTGGGAAGCTCAATTCCACTCACCACCCTGGGATTGTGACGTGAGCCAAAATCAGGACTTGGATGCTTAACTGACTCAGCCACCCAGGTGTCCCACATAACCAATTATTTTAAATATAACCTCCCTCAAATAGATTTTTAGCCTTTTAGAGTCTGTTCCTTTTGCATACCCTGCAAAATTATAGTGTCTGCTAGTGATAGGTAAGATAAACAGGGGCTGTAAGAGATTATAAACCACTGATACCTTTGGAGGTCTCCACCCTAGAGACTACTCCTAAGTGACATCATCTAGACACATAAGCCCCCTCTCCCTGTCTACAGGGACTTCCTTTGCCTTCCTCCCCTTCTGGGTGGTGGTCTCCTATTGTTTCCTCTGGAAGGTCTCATGCTGTGAGATTTTTGCACCCATGTAAATCTGTCAAAGCACCACCATATAAAGCTCCTTTTCATATTATTGCCACCTCATGGTCATGCCTTTTTTCTGCTCAACCCTGAAGTCCTTTCAGGTCGCTACACTGAGGCTTCAGACTTCATAATAGAAATGAGGTTGGATGTACAGAAGTAAGGAGGATGTGGAGCAAGAAAGAAAATGAAAGTGAATGGAGGACTTTTGAATGAAACTGTCCTAGGATATCTAACTTAATCCTTACAACAAACCAGATGGGGTGGACTTTGTTACCATCTTACTGATGAAAAATTTAAGACTTTGAGAGCCCACAGTGAGTCATCCAGACTCACACAGGTGGGAAAATGGTAGAGCAAGGATTTGCATGTAGGGTCAGTCCTCCCAACACCCCACAACCCCTTGTCTTTGACTTTTCTCTTTCAAATAGCTTCTTCTCCTCCTCATCTGATTGGCTGTGCAGTTCTGTAGATGCCTGCTCTGTAGTTCTCAAATGTCAGCTGCTAAAGGAGCTTTAGAGATGCTTTAGCCTAAGCTGTGTCTCTGTGAGACACATGAGAGGTATGTACATTTATTTTCACTCTTGCCATTGCCTTCTCAATTTCTGGCTCTTGTTGAACTCCGTTGTCTGAAGACTGGATTTCTCCTTCCCTATCTCTCCAGTTAATCTAATAGACTGGAAGAAAGCTTCTATCTTATCCTTTTCTTGCTTAGAAACCTTTGGAAATCTCTGCTGTCTACTAAATTAGGTAAAGACCCCTTACAATTGCTTTCTTGGTCTTTAGCCATAGACTCCCCATCAACTTGGCCTCTTCCCATAGAGTACATGACTATGTACATGCGTCTGATCTCCCAGAAAGTCACCCAATTCTCTTTCTTTCTTTCCAAGCCACTGGAGGTTTAACATTTTTTTTTTTTTAATTTTTTTTTAACGTTTTTATTTATTTATTTTTTTGGGACAGAGAGAGACAGAGCATGAACGGGGGAGGGGCAGAGAGAGAGGGAGACACAGAATCAGAAACAGGCTCCAGGCTCTGAGCCATCAGCCCAGAGCCCGACGCGGGGCTCGAACTCACAGACCGCGAGATCGTGACCTGGCTGAAGTCGGACGCTTAACCGACTGCGCCACCCAGGCGCCCCCATTTTTTTTTAACATTTATTTATTATTGAGAGAGACAGAGCATGAGAATGGGAGGGGCAGAGAGAGGGGGAGACACAGAATCCTAAGTAGGCTCCAGGCTCTGAGCTGTCAGCACAGAGCCCAGTGCAGGGCTCCAACTCACAAACTGCGAGATCATGACCTGAGCCAAAGTCAGACATTTAACCCACTGAGCCACCCAGGGGCCCCAAGCCACTGGATGTTTAAATGAGAAAATGCTCCAAAAGACTTTGGGTAAAACTATGAAGTTTTTAGAGTTGAATTGTAAACTGCCTATTCTTTATCGCTTCCTCTGGGGATTCATTTTTCAAGTAGAATTTCAAGCACCATCTTGCCCACGAGGTCTTTCTTAATATTCAGAATGTTGCTGTCGTTTGAATAACCGCACTGCTTAATTTTTACCTCTCGTGTGTCATGTCTTGTACTGAAGCTATTTTGGTACCATTGTGCCATCTTTGAGGTTTCTTTCAAGGCAGGGTCTGTGTTTAACTTTTTTTTGTGCCCTTTGTGGCATCTCCTTCTTGGTACTCAATAAATATTTAAGGTAAAAGGAATTGAATTGAAGTGTTCATAGCATATATGACATTTTAGTGAAATTGATAATTAAATTAAAAAGGTATCGAAATATAAGAGAAGACTGGACTTAGGCCTTGATATTCCCCTTAAGTAGCTATCAGACATTGGCTGCCAAACCTTAGTTTCGTCAAAAGCGAAATGCCATTTCTACTACCTGCTCTGTGTGTGTCATGAGGATAGCGTGAGGGTGAAATGAGACGGTGTGTGTGAAAGTGGTCTGTGCACGCTGTGGTACCGCACTCCTGTACAACAATTTTAAGCGGTTCAATACACGCAGACATCGAGCTTTGTACTTGTATCAGCAGGAAAGTGCAAGTTAAAGAAAGGGCTTTGCGGTGCTGTGTGCTGGTTGTGAAGACCATCAGCTCCCCAAACTACTTCTTGATTTATTTTCGCCCTTGATTTGCATTTCTATGGTGTTAAATTAGTGCCTCTTGAGTACAAATGTCCTGGCAATTGGGATTATAGGTGGTGGTTCTATTATATAAGAGTTGTTAGAAGTTTTATGATAAGAGTTATTAGAAGTGAGATTGGTATTGAAATGCTTGTTTGGAGTGTTATACACAGGACCGATCATGCATTTAATCCTGAAAGATAGGTTTAAAATCCAAGAAGTGGTTGAGGCCACAAATTCGCATCACAGAGGCTAATGCATTGTTTTTAACACAGGAGGTGAGACCCTCTTTATTGGAATGGCACTTCTGGTGAACTACACAGATTTGGATGTGGAAGTTTGCATCCAAGACACCGTGGCTCTGGTTCATGTACAAATGGCTCGGGGTCTGGAGGTGGTGCTGCCCCCGCTGCCTGTCAATCTCCATAGAATCTCAGTCTCCATCAATGGGGTCAGCATTCGCTCACAAGGGTGAGGTGCACACTTGCCATTAATTTTAGGTCTTTTTGCTGGTCTAGTTTCAGTTGAGGAATTCTAGTTTTGAGTTAGAGCTTCACTTTTTCCCCTACTTCTGAAGTTAGGGTATAAACACATAAGAATCATGCAATTTGAAGAAATCTTGGAGACCCTATAGGATGATTCACTCCCAAGACCAATCCAAGGGAAATGTTTGACTTAATAGTTGGGGAACAGAGAACTTTCAGGAACTAAGATGTTATGGCTTTTGGTGAAGGTGGGGGTGGGGTGAGCATCTCTATGTGTTGGAATATTCTGTGCTTTAGTTTGAGTCTGTGATTAAATAAGACCTTCAATAAGTTTGTGTCTGGGGCTTTGAATAAATGGCTTACAGTTATTGCCAAAGCCAATCTCAGATTGCCTTTGCCTTTAAGTCCCTCAGCCCAGTATTTCTCCAGAAGTTGCCTCCCCGCATTCCAGAAAGTTGGCTAACCTGTATGGGCTGATGCCACCACATGATACAGGCCAAGGAAGATGTCCCACACAACATTTTTCCCCCACTGTGTCCTTTCTTCTCTGTGACAGTTCCATTGACAGTTGTCTCCCTCACTGCTTCATATCTGTTCTTCTCCTTCCTTTCTCTCTTTCTAAAACAGTTATTTCATATCAATTTCCCCATTCTCGCAGGGTTGATCTTCACATCCGGTACACCACAGACGTTTTCAGCATGGAGCCTTGCTGTGGTTCTCTTCTGGGTGAGTGATTCTTGTATCATTGATTCAGCAGGTGTACTCACTGGATATTCAGGTTTTGTTCCTGGATTTGAACCGATGAGACCAGTAATCGGGCGGCAGGGAGAGGGGCTTTCCTTGTGCTCTGGGAACTGAGTGGTGCACTTACAAGGGTGTGAAAACTTAGTGATTCTTTAGCCCAGTAAGCTCAGGAAAATAAAGAATTTTCATGAAAAGAAGATGTGCCTGGTTTTGTTTTTCTAGGGGAAAGAGGCTGAAGCATCCAATGGGTAGGTAGCGTACCTCTGGAGGATATTAGAAAAACAAGGGAAGAGCATTTTACTTTAGCCTTTTATATACTGCATGTGTAAGGAGAGGAGGAAGGAGTCTGGTGGCTTCACTTTCCTCTAGGGATTCAGGTGAAGGACCCAGAAGTGGTTAGAAGCACAAGCCAATATGGGAGATGTGAGGAGAAGACAGAAATCGAGAAAACTATTCATTTTTAGAAAAAAATTTAAAAATCTATATATTTGCATGTGACTAAATCATTGTGATAGTGTATGAAATAACACTTGCTCCTTTTTGAGTATAATAAATCCTTTAAAAAATTTTTTTTAAATGTTTGATTTATTTTTGAGGCAGAGAGAGACAGAGCATGAGCAGGGGAGGGGCAGAGGGAGAGGGAGACACAGAATCTGAAATAGGCTCCAGGCTCTGAGCTGTCAGACAGAGCCCGACGTGGGGCTCGAACTCACAGACTGTGAGATCATGACCTGAGCCGAAGTCGGACACTCAACTGACTGAACCACCCAGGCACCCCTAGTAAATCCTTTTTAAAGCTGCTTGCCTCAGGGCACCTGGTGGCTCATTCGGTTGAGTGTCTGACTTTGGCTCACGTCATGATCTTGCAGTTCGTGAGTGCGAGCCCCGTGTCGGGCTCTGTGCTGTCAGTTTAGAGCCTGGAATATGCTTCGGATTCTGTGTCTCCCTCTCTCTCTGCCCCTCCCCCACTCATGCTCTGTCTCTCTGTAAAATAAACATTAAAAAAAAAAAGCTGCTTGCCTGTGCCACAGGTTTAGGTATGAGGTACCTTGCTCTAATCCTGAAGATGGGGCTTGATCATCCCTCAACTAGAGAGAGAAAGTCTAGGAATATAGCAGCAGGATTATGAGCATGTTTCAATATTTCAGTGTCCCTTGATATGTTTCAACACACAGACATATACCTACGTAATATATGGACTATGGGAATATATACTCTGCATAATAACATATAGAATAATCTGGGACAGTATGTGAGATCACATAGCAAATGACAAGAAGTCTAGGGAATTTGATTTTACATTATTGTATATGTTATATATGTACATATATTCTGTCTACGTAATATATTAGAACATTAGGGACCAACATGTCTGATAACATAGCAGATGACAAGAACACTTCAAGAAATTAGATTTTTCATTAGTGTAAAAGTTGATAGAAGTGGCTTCTAGGGTTTATAAATACATATGACATTTTTTTGCCTTAAATATTATAAACATTGTTCACCTGTATAACAATTTATATTGTTTTACTATTATGTGAATTTCAGCCCATCTAACTCCTGCCAAAATGACAAATTTAATGTTGATGGGGTAAAGCAAAATAGCTGAGGTTTCCCTAACACCCCACCTTCCACTTAATTGTGCTGTGGTTAGACAGATGCTATGAGTTCCTAGTTCTGAATATCAGGTTTTAAGTTTTGTTTTCGATGTTCATGCTTTAGGTGGAACCATCCTCAGCATCTCGGGAATAGGGTTCAGCAGGGACCCAGCGTTGGTTTGGGTGCTTGTGGGTAATCGGTCCTGTGACATCGTGAACTCTACAGAGTCGATCATCTGGTGTGAGACCCCACCCACTGCCCTGCTGCCTGATGCAAGCGTTCCTGCCCTGCCAGCCCCTGTGGAGGTCTGGGCTGGCAATGTGTCCTTTGCCCAAGGACCTTCACCAAGCCCTGTGGGGAAGGGCTTTACCTTCATGTATGAAGCAGGAGCAACACCAGTGGTCACTGCCATGAGAGGACAAATCACCAATAGCAGCCTGAGGCTCTATGTGGAGGGAAATAACCTGTCCAACTCAGTGATCCTTCTGGGGGTCTTGAACTGTGATCTTAAGACACAGTTTTTAAGGAACAACATGAGCCTGTCTTGGTGTTCTTTTCCTCTTCACCATTTGGAGGCCGGCATCTATCCTTTCCAAGTTCGTCAAAAGCAGATGGGGTTTGCTAACATGTCTGCAGTGCCCCAGCAATTTGTGATGACACCTCGGATAACAGCTATCTGGCCAACACATGGGTCTGCTTGTGGCGGGACAATACTCACAGTGAGGGGACTAGCTCTCAAGTCTAGGAATAGGTCAGTTCATGTTGACCTTTCAGGGCCTTTTACTTGTGTGATTTTGAGCTTGTGGGACCAGACAGTCCTGTGCCAGATTAACAGAGTGGGCGACCCCTTGCCTGATGCTTCCTTCACCCTGAACATCACAGTCCTGGTCAATGGGCTACCCAGTGAGTGTCAGGGCAATTGCACTTTTTTCTTTCAGGAAGAGACAACTCCCATTGTGGATGCCTTGACCACTAACATCAGTGGGTCTCTGACCATGGTGCTGATTAGGGGTCAGAAGTTGGGCATCACAGCAGATGAACCAATGGTGTTTGTGGATAATCACCTTCCCTGCATTGTAACTTTCTTTAATGCAAGCCATGTTTCATGCTGGATAAGTGAATTGACCCCAGGACTCCACTATGTATCCGTTGTTCATACAAGAAATGGATATGCTTGTTTTGGTAATGTTTCCAGACACTTCTACATTTTGCCTCAAGTGTTTCATTATTTCCCCAAGAATTTCAGCATACATGGTGGAAGCCTCTTGACCATGAAGGGCACAGCTCTGAGAGGAGAGAACAGCACACTAGTCTACATTGGCCAGCAGGCCTGCCTGACAGTGAGCATCAGCACCAAGCTCATCCAGTGTGTTGTTCCTGCGGGAAATGGCTCTGTTGCCCTGGTCATAGAGGTAGATGGACTTTCATACCAGATGGGAGTCATTGGTTACAGCAATGCCTTCACCCCAGAATTGCTCTCTATGTCTCAGACTGATGACATCTTAACCTTTGTGGTGGCCCAGATCTCAGGAGCAGCAAATGTTGACATTTTTATTGGGATGTCACCGTGTGTGGGTGTCTCTGGCAACCGCACGGTTCTCCAGTGTGTGGTCACATCCCTTCCTGCTGGGAAGTACCCAGTCAGAGGTTACGACCGCTCAAGAGGGTGGGCCTCATCTGTCCTGGTGTTCACATCTACAGTCACTATTTTGGCAGTAACTGAGAACTTTGGTAAGTCAAACAAATAAGACAGATCTCCTTCTTTATGTAAGTGAATTAATAGCTATGGTTACTACTCTAAAATATAGGAAATCAACCTCAATCTGAATGACAGAAGGAGAGAGAAGCCCAGTTGGCCTCTTATAGTCCTGGTTTCCTCCTTAAAACTTGTCTTTGTCACACTCCCTGTATGAGGCTTTGTTTTTTTTATCAAGGAATTTGTGCATATTCTTTAAGTGTGATTATATTTTAATTTGATTCATTACCCTGATTTAATTTGTGTCTTAAAACCATTTGTAGGAGCTCAAAATTTGGTCAAGTAAGTAGAACATAGATGCCTTCACCTATTTTTAGCCATATATGCCAATTCGAATTAAACTTATTAAGTATCATTAATTTTTGTCACCTTGTAATATTTCACAGATTAATTCATACCCCAGCAGTAATAGTCCAGTTTCACACTATGGTTGCATTGGTTCAACTGTTTTTTCCTTTTATATATGTATACTGAAATTTGCCTTGCCTTTTCTTCCAGTGATGGTTTCGGTTTCTGTTCACGTAAAGCCTTTTTTTGCAGTTGAGATAGCTTAAATTTGACTATGATGCACAAAATACAGAGGAAATGATGGGAGCTGAATCTTACACTGATGAAGTGCTTGCTAAGCCAGTTCTTAGAACAAATTTGTCTGGGCTCAGCTGGGTGGAATGCTATAGGGATTGGGATTTTGGTCCCATGTCTGTAGTAATTTACCTGGGTACCTTTTCTAAGCCTCAGCTTCCTCATCAGATAAAGGGGTTTAGGCTGGTTGCTCCCTAGTTCCCCTTCTAAGATTCCACAATTAAAAAAAAATTTTTAATGTTTATTTTTGAGACAGACAGACAGAATGCGAATGGGATCACGCAGAGAGAGAGAGGCACAGAATCTGAAGTAGGCTCCAGGCTCTGAGCTGTAAGCGCAGAGCCTGACGCGGGTCTCAAACTCACAAGCTGTGAGATCATGACCTGAGCTGAAGTTGGACACTCAACTGACTGAGCCACCCAGGCACCCCTAACATTCCACGATTTTTATGATGTGAGAGCAGGGCTGTGAAATGTACCCTAAGCAAAGACTTATTCTCGGGTTTGTCAGGTGCCTGTGAGCATCTTGACATGAGGACAGTGGCCCCTGGAACTCTATCTCCTTGTGGACTAGAGGTTGCCACATGTCTGAGAGTCCAGCTGACATTTACCTTAATTGGTTCTCATACTGACACAAAACATGGTGTTTGTTAACAACTGTCGTACTTTTATCCATCTGAAATAGGTGCCGTCATACAGTGCTGGCAGGAGGGTAAACTGCTACAATCTTATTTTGGAGAGAAATTTGGTAATATCCATCAAATCCAAAACCTTCTTTTCCTTTGACCTAGAAATCCCCCTTCTAACAGTTTGCCCCAGTTTTATTCAAGTTAATGTACGGTTCATCAGCATTATTACTTGTCACAGGAGAGGAGAAATAAGGAAAGTGTCAATCTGTGGGAAAATTGCTAAATAAATTGTGGCACAATTATATAATGGAACTGTAAGTAGTGTATTTACATATACACATGGAAAATTGTATATGCTATATCTTTAAAAAAACAAATTCTTCTTGTAGAAGAATATGGATAGAAAGATTTCTCTGCATAAAAATACATATGCTTAAATTCTGGAATGATTAATGAGAAAACAAACATGGCTCCCTCTGGGGAGTGAGCCTAGGGGGTTTAGGGGAACTTTTACTTCAATTGTATAGTCTTGTGTATAAAAAATTTTAAGAATGATAAATACACATTACTTTTCTATATAAAAAGTTATTACATTTTTGTAGGTTGTTGAATATGATTGGAATCTGACAGAAGACGGACTTCAGGCTCTGGAGAACAGAGCTTAGTGGCAAGACACTAAATTCTATATCAGGAGCTTAAAGCCAGTTGTGTGGATTCTGGAGGGCATAAAAGGAATGATGGGCAGCAAGAAAGCATGGATTTGAATTTTGAGTTAACTAAAGAAAGAGAAATTTGCCTCTGTGATCATGAACTTCTATTTTGTTTTGAAGGCTGCCTGGGTGGAAGCCTTGTGCATGTGTTTGGAGCAGGATTTTCTCCAGGGAACATCTCAGCTGCTGTGTGTGGTGCTCCCTGCCAAGTCTTGGCTAATGCTACGGTGTCAGCCTTTAGCTGCTTGGTTCTGCCCCTGGATGGTCAGTAACAACACCACATATTTTTTTAAAGAGTGTATATAGAAATGATATTCTTTGGTTAAGTCCATTTCTGTAACTAATGCTGTTTTGATCCCTAACTTTTCTGTGTGTTCCTGTGAAGAGGATTTCTCTACACCCCATCTAAAAGGTTAGATGGGACTGCCTATTAAAATGGTTCACAGTAACTTTTATCCTATTAATGGCAATGGAAAATTGATCACCTATGTTCTCAATTGCAGTCATGCGACAGTGGGGGAAGTAGTTCTGAGTTCTGAATATTAGTTTCACTGACAGCCTTAGGCATCATAGAGAAAACAATGTTTTGGTCTCGTTCTGAGATGGGATTGCTGAAAACATCTGCTTACTTGAGGTACTAGTATAGGAATTAGATAAGTAGGCTGGATAGCTCTTGCATATTTGCCTGGTGTGCTCAGTTCTTGAATTTTTATTATAAGCAAAAGAGCCAACATTAACATCATTTTCTTATTCTGTAATGCCCAGGTATTTATTCAGTAGAACACCATGACCTCTCACTGCTTAAAGCTTCATAGCCATCAAGTGAAATAGGAAGCTGTGTCTTTGTTAGAAATAAAGGTGTAAAGCTTTGGTAGTCCCATCATGTGCCATTACAACACATGGTGATTACCCACTGAGCTTCAGAAGAAAAAAATCAAAGGGAAGAAATTGTCATCATCAGTATAGGACCTGCTTAGCCAGGTGATTAACTTGTTTGTATAATCATAAATCTTGTACCTGTGCACTTAGAAACCATTTGCATACATGCTTTCTGAATAGTGCTTTAAGTTATATTCCTAACTTATGTGTCTGCAACTTGAATGTGGGTGAAGGATTTACAAAGTGATCAAGGCATCACTGTATCTGAGTGTGGACAAAAACTCCTTGATGGGTAATTGATGATGGCAGTTTACATTAGATTATCTCAGGCAAGAAGAGGATGGAGAGCGAGAAAAGGAGGAGTTATGATCCTTGATTAAAATACAAACGAGGAATTGAGTTCCCTATCGTAATATATATAAGAGCACTTGGGATTCCACACTGGAAAACTTAAGATACACTGGCAGGTGCCTCAGTGGCTCAGTCAGCTGCGCGACTGACTCTTGATTTTGGCTCAGGCCATTATCTTGTGGTTCATGGGATGGAGCCCCTCATCAGGGTCTGCACTGACAAGTGTGGAACCTGCTTGGGATTCACTCTTTCTCTGCCTCTTCCCCACTTGCATGTCCCCACGTGCTTCTCTCTCAAAAATAACTACACAGTAAAAAAAAGACACAGTAGATTTAAGTTTAAGACATTGCCTGTTTAATTCTCTACTTCCAGCATTAGACCCGTGCTGGAACAGTGCATGTGCAAAGTTAATGCTTGATGAAAGAATAAATGAAGGAATTGGGAAATGGTGGAAACAGAAAACCATGACTCCATATTTCTAGGTTACAATATTTAATTAATACATCTACAGTCTTTTAAAAAGGCTTTCATACACAGCTTAAATTAATTTACTTTTAAAAAGTCCTTGGTATTATGTCAAGACAATTCATTTAGAAATACAAAATAAATATCACTGAAGTTTCTGGGTTAGATAAATTGTGGTATTGGAAGTTTGATAACTTATAGAAGAAGAAGGAATAGGAACTCTGTTATATTTTAAAAGTTTTGATTACATTTTAGGAAAGGACTTCTCAAAATTCCTTTTTTTTTTTAAAGAAGGGAAACAGGAATTGGAATCTGTAACTCTGACCTTTGCCACTAGGTGTCACCAAACACTCACTGATTGTGCCAGAACTGCCATTGACTCTAGGGAAATGGATAATTGGAGTTATTTTCTTCTTTCATAAAGAAAGAAAAAGTCTTTTTAAAGACTTTTAATTACAGTGTCTAAAAAATGGAGAGGAACTGAGGAATCCAACTCTGTTGGTTTCTCAAGATCCAGGATGGTACTCAAGGATTCTATCAACATCCTGAGTCATATAAAACAATTTGAGTACATTTTTGTGTATTTTTTTTTTTCTAGCAAGTAGGTCTATTATGGACATTGAATGATCCCAGAAAATGTGCCTCACAAATTGTTAGGAACTATTAGTAATTCCCTTACTTTCAGATAGGATTGCATATAACCAATTTAGTTAAGAATCTTGGTAGAGCATGAGACTCTTGATCTCTGGGTTGGGAGTTCGAGCCTCATGTTGGGTGTAGAGATGACTTAAAAATAAAAACTTTAAACAACAACAACGAAAAGAATCTGTTATATTTTAAAAGGTTTTTTAAGAGGACTGTTTCTCCACAGAAACCTTTATATGTGTTTCTCCATTGCTGTTGTCAGAGCAATCCATCCTTTTATTTAACCAATGCACCCCTGTACTCCTTTTTTTCAAACTTAATCATCTGCATAATCTCAGACCTTCTAATCCAGTGGTTCTCAAAGACATGAGAATTGCGTTTTTACTATTGGGACTATATTATTATTAATGTTGCTGGAGCAGTTAGAAATGCAAATTTTGGGGCCACCCAATGAATCAGAAACTTTCCAACAAGTAAAGCCCTCTCTGAATTCCTACCTTTTTTCATAATTAGAAGAGTCAAACTAGGTAGCCCCTCTGTGTAAGCAAGTTCTGGCTCTATTGGGTAGCATCATGAGATGCCTGTGTATAATCCGGCACCGTACTTGTTTTTAAAATTGCACCGCTGTCTTGCTGGTTTATAATCTTACTGTTACCTACAATTATTCCAAGGTGATTTTTTTTCTTTCTTTCTGACATGGTTGTGCACAGCTGGATGTTCCTCATCTTATATTTACATGAGTTTTATTTTTTCTTTTGTGGTTACTGCCTTACTGTTTTCATTCTTTTTTTTGTTTATTTCTATAATTTCTCTAATTTACTAAGGTCACTTTGAATTCCGACCCATGCTCTGAATTTTATTTCTTAGTGTGATTTTGCACACTAAAGTCATTCCAGTTTGTGGATGACAGCCTAGAACTCAAACTTTCCTAATTATTGTTTTGCTTGCTAACGTGTTTGCTTTCATGAGTGGGGCAGGGGCGGTGAAGGTGGGGCTCTGAAGAAATGCTTTTTGCTGCCTTTGGTGTCCTCTCTGTTTTACCTTTCTTCCTCAATCACACTTCCAACAAAAGATGAATTTTACTTTTTCATAAGATGGGTGGCTAAAACACCTCATTCAGTGAAACTAATACTTTGTATTTTTTTTAAAAGCTCAGCAAGATCTTTGATGCACCTCTTTCTTGCATGTATACCTTGAATTATATGGCATGACTTATTCATGGAAACTCTAATTTTTCCATGAGGCATGACCAGCTAAAGTTATTAATGTCACTTAATCCACCTTGTCAATTTGCGTCCACCTAATCACCCATAATGAGTTCATTATTTTATAGGTGTTGAGCCTATGTTTGCCCAAAGGCTTACTAACTGGAAAGTTCTGATGTTTTATCCACCCATAGGAGAGTCCTACTGTCAGCTGATTTAATTGCTGTAATTAATTCCAGACACACAGAGAACCTACTATGTTTCAGGTGCTTTGGAATGTACCAGCAACCCTAATAATATTAGCATGTGATTGAACAACTACAAACATTCTTACATCTGCTTATCTCATGTACCCCTTGCTAGATGCAGCACTGTGAGATAGGCAGGGCAGCTGGGTTCAAGCCCATGGTCCCTGGTAATATTTGTTGCATACTTGCATTGGGGGTTCGCTGCAGAAGAAAGCTAGAGAGATTATTCTTTTTTTTCTTTTTCACTTTATTAAGGTTTTCAAATATAGCTGCTCCAAAACCATCTTATGTAGAGACTTGTTTACTTTCCTCTTTAAGGTTATTGCTGGTCTACCTTGTTGATGCTTTTTACGTTGTATCTCATTACTAAGAGAGAAATAGCTTAAGGGTCACAGGGCTTCAAAGAATTGCTTTTCTTCTTTATAAAACATGAATAGTCAAAATTAGGTAAAAATCAAGAGTTTCTGTTATCAAGAGATCCCATCATGAGAATGAAAAAGCTAGCCATAGATCTGGAGAAGGTATTAGCAACCATAGAACCTTCTAGGATTAGTACCCAAAATACATAAAGAACACAAACCAATATGAAAAAGACAAACATTCCAGTATAAAAAAAGGGCAAATGACAGAAATAGGAATTTCACAGAAGAGGAAATTGGAATTCTTACTGAACATATAAAAACTTTTTTGACTTAAAAAGTAATGATGCAAATGCAAATTAACATAGTAATGAGATGCCATTGTATTTGTACTGGACTGGCCAAAATTAAGAGTCTGATAGTCCCAAGTGCTGGTAATTATGTGGAGTAATGGAAACTCACTAATAAAGCTGGTAGGAATATAAAATGGCACAGGCACTTTGAAAACAATATAACACTGTCTTGTAAAATTAAACTTGTACCTGCTCAATTAACAAGCAGTTTTCTTTAAGGCATATAACCTAGAGGAAAATTAGTATGTGTTTGTAGTAGCAAAGCTGGGAAATACCCAAAAATCCATTGGTAGGAGAATAATATACTGTAGTACTTTCACACAATGCCATATAAAACAGTAGTGAAAATGTATGCTCAAGTTTCACGTGATAATATGGAACTTGATAAATCTTAGAAATGTAATATTGAGTGGAAAAAAGCAGGTGCAAAAACATATGTCATGTATTCTATTGTATAAAATTCAAAAACAAAACAATCATTTAGGAAAACAAACCCATGTGAGAAAGCGATTTAAAAAATGCAAATGGCTGTTTCTGAGGACGAGGAGGAAGATGATGGTCTTGATGGAGAGACACAGATTAAAGAGTATCACAACTGTTTTAGTATCACAACTGTATCTTGTTTTATCACACAAGAAAACTCATAGGAGTTTTTCTTATGATTCGTATTTTACAAAAGTGTTGCTTGTATTCTTCTGTATTTTGTAAATGTAGTGCATTAAAAATTTTTTTTTAATGTTAATTTTTGAGAGAGACAGAGCATGAGTAGAGGAGGGGCAGAGAGAAAGGGAGACACAGAATTTGAAGCATGCTCCAGGCTTTGAGCTATCAGCTTTGAGCCTGACACAGGACTTGAACTCAACAATCTATGAGATCATGACCTAAGCCGATGTCAGTCACTTAACCAACCGAGCCACCCAGGTGCCCCCAAATAGTGCATTTTTAAGAAATGTAAACTGATAATTTTCATATTGGTCAAGGGACAACACATGAAGTGTATTCATGTGATAGTGTGAGGCCTTCCGATCTTTTTGTGGTTTTTACCTAACGTAATGGTGTTTCCTGCAGTGTCCTTGGCTTTCCTGTGTGGCCTGAAGCACGAGGAAGAGAGCTGTGAAGCCTCCAGCTGCACCTATGTGCAGTGTGATTTGACTGTCACCGTGGGGACAGAGAGACTGCCCCAATCATGGCCTTACCTGTACGTTTGTGAAGAAGGTCCCCATTGCCTCTTGGCACCAGATCATTGGACAGAGTCAACGTTTCCATGGTTCTCAGGCCTCTTCATCAGGTAACCCTGTTCTCTCCCTCACTGACCTTCCCCACAGATGCATGGCCAATGGACAGATGGAACCATCAGGAGCTGCAGGCTGGGTGGACATGGCCTCAGGGGCCTACCACTCTTGTTAGAGGGACCATTCCATTGTGGATTCCAGCCAGCCTGCATATCAAAGCATCTCCTGTCTTTTCAAGTGTTCCAGAGAACATCTGAAAAGTCTGCCCAGTAAACAGCTCGCTTTGTTCTTGCTCAGATTTTAATATTTATCTTCCGATCCAAAGCAACATCTGGTGAATGCCAATGGGGAAAAAGATTAGACATTATGAAAAACAGAAGGCTCTTTTCCCCTTTCCTTTTTCTTTTCTTTCCAAACAGATTCACAAGTATGAAAAAAAAGTCATAGAGAAATCCAGCAGATTGCACAATGTTTATTCAAAAGAAGGGGGGATGTGCAGGCAGAATTACTGTAGACCTAGGATTTAGAAGCCATAAGCTTATAAAGAATTTTTGAACTTAGAAAACAAACAAATAGCACCACTTTCCAGGTAAAAACCCCTTTTCTAAACAAATTGAAGGAAAATGTGTTATGTTGGTGACTCAGGACGGCCTAATTTCCACTAGCAATTCTTTTCTCATGCAGCATGTAATTTCAGCACTGAACATCACCCTGCACTCTTCTTGATTTCTTGTCTAGATAGAGTGCTTATACCTGATGTTTTAATGAAGGCCTATGTGCCCATTCAAAAATAAAACTAAATAAGATTGATATCCCAGAATTAAAGAGGTAACGAGTCCTTTTCATGGCAGGCTGACTTTTTGATGTCCTTAGACAGCCTGTGTTTTGGTATGAATTCATCATAGGAAGAGAGGCACCTCCTGGGCTAGTTGTTTTCCAGAAGCTGTGAAGAACCCTGCTTAGATCATACTGGAAACAGTGTACTGGAGGTTGTACTCAGGCAGGACTGGATTTCAGAACTCATGAACGCTGGATACCAAGAAGCACATATCAGGTCCTGGCTCCACTGAATTTTGAATACTTCACCAAATTCCCAGGGTTCTCCTTTGAGGTTCTTCTATGTCCTTCTCTACTGCAGGAGGTCTCTGAGGGAACTGAACCTTAGATCCTATTAAAAAGTTATGCTGTTTCTATTGACATTATTTGGCAATATGCGCTGATAAACTTAAAATTTTTCATTTGCTGTGTTTCAGTAATTTAACTTCTAGGGATTTTAAGAAAGCAGTTAGAAGTATGTAATACTTTGGAAAAACTACATTTTTTGAAGTTTTAGTTATAACAAAAAATCTGAAATGAAGTGTTTAATAATAATGAATCCAAATGCTAATACACCAAGATCCTTTAAAAATCACGACACAGAAAATTAGAGGAGGACAAATATCCTATGACTTCACTCATATGAGGACTTTAAGATACAAAACAGATGAACATAAGGGAAGGGAAACAAAAATAATATAAAAACAGGGAGGGGGACCAAAATATAAGAGACGCGTATATATGGAGAACAAACAGGGTTACTGGAGGGGTTGGGAGGGGGGTGGGCTAAATGGGTAAGGGGTGTTAAGGAATCTACTCCTGAAATCATTGTTGCACTATATGCTAACTAACTTGCATGTAAATTTTAAAAAAATAAATAAAAATTTAAAAAGTCATGATGCAGAATATTTGACTGGAAAGGGAGATGCTTACAATATGTTGGGAAGTAAAAGGTACAGGTCACAAAATAGTGCATCAATTTAATCTTAAAGGTGTACATATAATATATGTGTTTATACATGCATATAACAGGTGATTAGAAAAAAGACTGGAAGGATGTAGTCTAAAATGTTGAATGCCTACCCTATGTGGTTGGAGTATTACTTACATCTATTTATTGGGTTTTTATGTTTTTTTTTTTAGTGAACATATACCAATTTAATAACCAGAAAACACATAACTATCAGAGGCCAGAAGGACAGAAGTAGAGTAAGAAGGAAGGAAAGTTCTCTATGTGAGCTTGGAGAAGTATTTAAGGTCTTGGAGGCCAAAGTAAGGAGTTTAGAGTTTAGATTCTATTCTAAGGAAACAATATCTTTCCAGAGTCACACAGTCTAGACTTGGTAGTGTCAGGACTGGAAACCAAGCCTCTGAATGACAGTGTACTTGGCCTGATGCTGTGCCTTCAGCATCAGTGATGGGAGCCTGGGCTGAAGTGAGGAGTTCAATGATATTCCAGAACCACCAGAAGCAATTTCAGGCTAACTGAGGGAGACATAAACACTGCAGATGTTTTGTTGCCTGTCCTAGATAGCGTATGCAAGATTATCTGCTTACTTTGGGTTCTGATCAGACCAACTGAAAGAACCATAGATTAGGAGTCAGGAAACTTAGGTTCTAGAAATCTTTTTGCCACCATTTGGACCAAAACTGTTTATCTCATTCCCTCAAAATAAATATTTGTGTGTCTTTCTGCACATATATGTTCTGTGTGTGTGTGTGTGTGTGTATGTGTGTGTATATATATGTGTGTGTATATATATGTATACACACACACACATACATTTATATTTAAACATGCCCATTTGTACTACTTAACTGATAGAATTGTGGAAGAAAACATGGAATAATAGCTATTAGGAAACTCTGAAAATTTGCAAATGTTAGTCTATTTTATTTGAAGTTTATTTTTTGGGAGGGGGGAGGGGCAGAGAGAGAGAGAATCCCAAGTAGGCTCTGCCTTGTCAGTGAGCCTGATACAGACCTTGAACTCATGAGCTGTGAGATCATGACCTGAGCTGAAGTCAGACGCTTAACCAACTAGGCCACTTAAGTGCCCCAGTGGTCTATTTTTGATATCCTGGTGTCTCTGCTAATTTTGATGATGGATTTTTAATGAAAAGTAGTCTCCAGGGAGATAACCGGGGGGGGGGGGAAAAATATATATATATATATATATATATATATATATATATATTTAATCTAAAGCTTGGTTAAAAAAAAAGTCTAAGATAATAAAAAGTGGTTTTGGGGCACCTGGGTGGCTCAGTGGGTTGGGTGGCTGACTTTAGCTCAGGTCATGATCTTTTGGTTCATGAGTTTGGGCCCTGCATTGGGCCCTGTGCTAACAGCTCGGAGCCTGAAGCCTGCTTCAGACTCTGTGTCTCCTTCTCTCTCTGCCCTTTCCCTGCTTATGCTCTCTTTCTCTCTCTCAAAAAAAATAAACATTAAAATAAAGCGGTTTTAACTCTTTCTGAGCAGTAAGACATGATTAGGGAAGACAGTGCATGAGAGAGGAGCTGGGTGATTTACTCCATTTTATTCTAGTCTTTGCTGATGAAGATCCTGGAAAGGGCAGTAGAAGGCTCATTAGCAGGGTAGAAAACCAAGACCAAAAAAAATGTCGTATAGGAAGTTTGTTACTCCTTTCCTTGAGTTCAAGTTTGTATTCTAGATCATTTGTGTCACTGAGTACAAATTAGTTGTTGGTAGGATTGAGAATCCACTGCTGGTAATGAAGATAAGAGTGGGCCACAGAACAGATAGTGGAGACAGACAAACACTCTTTCCCTAAAAAGGGTAAAAGGGGATTCTGGAAATTTAGACAACTAAGCTTGTGTTATCCCTGACAAAATTCTAGAATGAATTATTAATCATATGGTCTGTGAGCTTTGAGAAATAAAACTACAGATCTCCCTCGACTTAACCATGAGGTTATGACCCAATAAAGCCATTGTAAGTTGAAAATATTATAAGTTGAAAATGCATTTAATACACTTAACATACCTAGTATCATAACTTAGTCTAGTCTACCTTAAACATGCTCAGAACACTTATATTAGCCTACAGTTGGGCAAAATCGCCTAAAATGAAGGCCATTTTATAATAAATTGTTGAATATCTCATGTAGTTTATTGGCTACTAAAACACGAAAAACAGAATGGTTGTATAGGGACAGGATGGCCCTAAGTGTGTTGACTGTTTACCTTCATGATATTTTGTCTGACTGGGAGCTGCTTTTGCCTGTCATCATGAGAGAGGATTGTAACACATATCTCTAGTACAGGAAAAGATCCAAGTTCAAAATTAGAAATACAGTTTCTACTAACTGCATCTTGCTTTCATACTATCATAAAGTCAAAAAATCGTAAGTCAAATCTTTATAACTCAAGGACCATTTGTAGCTATCTGGGTACTGATTCATAAGGAAAATGATGGGTGGCAAACCAAATTTGTTTACTTTCTGATAAATTTATAAGTGATTTCTGATGGAAATATAGAGGGAGAGTTTCTCAAACTATTCCAACATCTCCAACCCCTACCCGAGTGGCAAAAGAAAGGTTCTAGCTGCAAAGTCGAGTGGCCTAACACACTGGCTTTGAAGTCAGGTGTTTTATTTGAAAAACCCATGTGAACTTTGCATTCTATTCCACCATGTTGCCATATTTGTTGAAATATTACATGACATTTTAATATAAAAGCTAAATTACTTTCCTGAATCTTTGAGAACAAGTGACACTTCAGGAGCAAATGCTTTATTTACCCCGTGGCTCTGTCTACCCCTTGGATGATGGCTCAGCTAAATGGATTTGGAGTTACAACTGGCTCCAGGTTCAAAATGCATTAGAACAATGGGTCCACATCAGTGAGAAGACATGTAACAATAACGAATGTCAATTCCCACATTTACATTTCAACAATAATATCGCCAACACCACTAAACCAAAAACTGTAATGAGTTGCCTCTCTCAAACACTGTGTGCCAGATTCTTTACAAATCATTTTGTAGGTTGCATTTCACCCCCCCTGCTCAGCACCTCTATAAAATAGGTACCTGATAATGATAACTCCATTTTATAAACATGGGAACCAAAGCTTAGAGAGTAATGTCCTCACAGTGTCCTAGAGATGGTAAATATCAGCTGGGGGATTCATATCTAGCTGGCCTGCTTCCAAGCCTAACCTCTGCATGCTAATGCTTCTCAGGAAATCACATGAACAAATGCAACATGGTAAAATCCTCAGGTAGTTGTGGATCCGAGACTTTGAGTTTACCACCACCTTAATTTAAGCATGGAGCTACAAAACAAGCACAGTGTTGGTTGCCATGGGAGGGAGGGCTCAGATAAGCACAGACCACGGCCCTAGTGGTTAACACAAACTATGGGTGTTCAGTTCTGGGCCACATGATGTTAAAATACGGACCATCTAGAGTAAGTCCAGAGTACGGTGGGCATGGAAGTCATGACTTGGGTGAATGTGAAGCTGGGAATATTTTATCATGAAGAGTTGAAGACTAAGTAGATATGGTAGTTATCCTTTTCACTATTTCTAGCAAATTGTGGGAGAAACCATGTTGACATTGATTTGAGAAAAGAGGCTCCAGTTCAGCATGACTTATAGTTTCTCAGGCAGTGAGTGAACTTTTGCTCTTTCCATGGCCCTTCCTCGTCTTCCCTTCTTTCCATGAAGAAGACCGATCATTCTTCATGCTGATGTTTAAACAGCATCTCAAAACTTGAGAGTACTGCTCTAGGAGACAGGACACCTGAGTTCTCATCTTGGAACTGCTGTACTGCTACGTTTGGCCTTTTGTGAATCTCCTGATCTGTGTGGGTTATGTTCTTTATGCCTCTACCTACTTTACTGGCCAAAATGAGATCATACAAATGAAACTGTTGAAAAATATAAGACATCATGCACTATTGTTACTAATACTCTTTGAGTTAGTTGCAACAATGCCTAAAGCCAGGATTATTGTTGAGTAAATGTCACACCTGTTGGGGACAATAGCCTGCAATAACCATGCTTTCACCTCCGCTACACAGCATATTTTTAGACTTTCTGCAATGCTACACTGCTGTTTTTCATTTTAAATCCAGTCTGGCTTCTCTCCTTAAAGCAAGAGGACTTTTAAAGCGAGTGGCTGGTAGTATAACTGGCACATATATCGAATCTCCTTAGTCTGGGCTGTTAAGTAAGTTTAATTAATTTACTAAGTTAATGTTCCACTGCTAGCAACAGAGCCTCATTGCCATCAGCTGGGGAGAGGGAATTGAAAGCCTAAATGAGCTCATTTTTTCACAGTTGGAATTAGGGACCAGTTAGCCAGTTGTGTGGGTTTTCCAATTTCTCCATCTGCCCTGGGGTGATTCAGGCAATTCACTCCCCCAACACTAAGTGTGAGTAAGAACAGAAAGAGGAAAGGGGAAAAGAAAAAAAAAAAAAAACACCTCTGCCCAACATTTGCTTCCATTTTTGGCACTGGAAGTATTGTGTGCACATTGCTTGTTAAGTTGGGTTTTGGAGAAGCTTTTGCTAATGTTCCTAATAGATTCGGAAAAGAGAAAGGCCTCAGTGAAAGATATTTACCATGTGCATTTTCATTGCAGGGTGTGCAGATAAAAGGAAAACAAACAATAAAAGAATGGAAACAAAATTACGGAAATTTGCAAAATTTGACAAATGGTGGCCTGTAGTTGCCACAAGCTAATGGCTTGCAATGATTAATAAGAGTAAAAATAATTGCATTTCATTAAGATTGATGACACCCCATTTAACCTCCCCTCTCGTTTCAGCCCTAAAGTGGAAAGAGATGAAGTTCTCATCTATAATAGCTCCTGTAACATTACCATGGAAACTGAGGCAAAGATGGAGTGTGAGACGCCTAATCAGCCAATTACCGCCAAGATTACTGAGATACGGAAAAGCCGGGGCCAGAACACTCAGGTATAATCAAATCTTTTTTACAGACTGATTCAAACAGCTCAAATTAAATTTGTAATATTGTGTACATTAAAAAAACAATTTAGTCCAAATGGCAGCGATATGTAATATTAAATGCTCTCAAACTTTGAGAAGCTGGTCTAATGCACAACATCTGAATTCGTAGTTAACTCTGGTTAATCATATATTTTCTCAAAAATAAATGAGTGCTGCCTGGGCTCTTTTAAAGCAAATTCTGAGCAGATAATCTTCTCCGCATTTTGTCCTGCTTTCTGTGTGCATGTTTGAAAGGGGCTCTCTGTGGTGGTTTATTTCTGCATGAAATAAATGGCCCTCAATTTAACCAGGCCCTTCTGGAAGGTTTCCAAATCACTCAGCCATCCTCAGTTGGCGGGATGGCAATGTCTGCTGGTCCATCCGGTTCATCTGTTCCATGGAGATCAGAGTGGAAGCTT
The DNA here is from genome assembly GCF_014898765.1 of Herpailurus yagouaroundi. NCBI lineage: Eukaryota > Metazoa > Chordata > Mammalia > Carnivora > Felidae > Herpailurus > Herpailurus yagouaroundi. The sequence goes on along the minus strand of NW_024412394.1, from coordinate 18,045,016 downwards.
CAGCTTCTGAGGTGATTACCTGGAAATTAGAACTGGGAAGCACTGTGGGGGCATTTGGTCTAGCCTCTTTACTTTAATTTATCTGTTTGGAAATAATCTAAACCACCCCTCCAAGTGGCTCCCCTAAGAATGTGTTCTTAAAAGTCCCCACTGAGAGAGAGTGTCCATAGCCTTCTCAGGAAGTTTTTGAGAATTGAAATCAGAGGCTGAGGGCTCTTTGGAAATATATCAGATCATCTTTTACAACTCTCTGGACTTCTCATGATGCATGGATAAAAAATAATATTTATTGAGCACCTACTCCCTTAGGTGCCGTTTTCATTATGAAAGCAATTCTTAGATTTCCTTTTTGTCTCTTTGATTTGGAAGAAACGTTAATGGAGTGCCTATTATGTGCTGCACACTACATGAGATTGTCTACTGAATGCTGCTTTGGTTAAACCTTCCCAATCCCAAACTATACTTCCTGGGTTTGTAGGCATAGTTTTTGTTTATTATTATTATTTTTTAATGTTTATTTATTTGTTTTGAGAGAGAGTGCTCAAGTGGGGCAGGGAGGGGCAGACAGAGAGAGGGAGAGAGAGAATCCCAAACAGGCTCCATGCTGTCAGCTCAGAGCCTGACGCAGGGCTCGAACTCACAAACCGTGAGATCACGACCTGAGCCGAAATCAAGAGTCAGCCGCTTAACTGACTGAGCTACCCAGGTGCTCCCCGTGCCCCTCTCTTGGCAGTTGTCTGTCAGCGATAGCTCAAATGTTTATCATAGGGCAGTAGCTTTGCTGATTGTATTGTGTATCAGTATTGTATTGTGGAACGAGAGCTATAGGACACTGAGTAACCTCGAAGCCTTCCCAAGCCCCGGTTTCTGCCTGAGCACTAATGTGGGCTGTTGGGATGCTCGTGTGAAGAATGCCAGTGAAAGGGAGGGAGAGGCAGTTTGCACAGTGCCTAAGTGCGGGCTCTAGAGCTAGACTGTGGGGGTTTGAACATATCACTTGCCACCTGGTGGACTTCAGACAAGTTGCTTAACCCCTCTGTGCTTCATTTTTCTCATGTGTAAAGTGGGGATAATAATAGTACCCACCTAATAAGATTGGTTGGAGGTTCATATCCTAACATGTGAGCCACTGTAGTCACTCCTCACAGCAGACAAATGTCCAGTGTTAGCTGATACTGGCAGGGCTAGTTTGTTGGTAGTAGTGTTAGCAAATGATCTGCCATTATTTCTGTATGGGGCTTGCTGCTTTGACCAGATCATTTTGCTTCTTAGATTCCATTTAATTTTTCATCATCTCAAGGAGTAATTTTGAATTTTTGTCAGAGGTCTAAATGCCTCAGTCTTCTTTAAATTTGTATGCAGCATGTATTTATTGAGATCCAGCCATGTTCAAGGTTCTCTGCCATGCTCTGAAAGAAATAAAAAATAACATGGAAAGAGACCCCTTTAGGGGATAATAGGGAAGAGAGACCATATAAGAAGTAGGTGAGGCTCAAAGCTGGACACATAGTGTCCATTAATCACAGTTGCATGGAATGTTGGTGCCATCCAGACAAGCCCCCTCATTCAAGAGATGAGCTAACAGGTCCTTAAAGAGAGGTGGCCTGACAAAGGTCACACACCTAGTAATTTGGCATCATAGCCCACATGGCCATAAATCATTATGAGGGAGGTAAACCATTTAATCTTTACGAACCAGCTGGGCTTGTGTGTGAAAATCTAGGCTAGTGCCAGTGTCTAGGAGATACCAGTCCTGGTATGTATGGTTACCCTATAGGTGTTGGGATGTCTGGTTTCCCTTCTCAGGTGTGGTGTTGACCTGTTACCTGTGTAGGCATACACAATTGCCTTATCTGGACCTGAATCTGGGGAAAACCAGTGCTGACAGGTGCTTAACTGGGACTAGAATTCAGGTCTCCAGCTCTAAGTACTAGGTGAGAACCTTGGAACATATCTTTCATAAAATGTTAATGAGTATTTTGTGATGCAAGTGTTCCAAGGTCAAATACATTTGTGACAGCTGGATTAAAGAAAGGTACGTATTTTCTCTCCCCCAAAGGACTTTTGAGAATGTTCACATGTGAACACGTAATGCAAATTTCTAAGAGAGAGCATTTGTGTGGAGTATTATCCAAATCTGTTTATCCCCGGACCATCTTACTTTCAGAATCTCTCTTGTGTTTATATGTGTTTGCTGCTCTTAGGAAAATGTTGCTCGTGCTGTGCTATTCGCCTACTGTCAAGTGGGGTATCAGAGGTGGGAAAGATTATTTCCATATGGGGCAGTCATCCAGGTCTGCTGAAGCAGGTGGCATTTGTATCATGCCTTGAAGAATGGGCAGGGGTTAGGCATTCAGGGTTGCCAAGGAAAGGTGTTTCTGTAGAGGAACCAGGATGCACAAGTCACTGAGGCAAGAACCCATAGGGACAGTGCAAAGAACATGATGTGTGTGAAGGGGAGTAGTGAGTTGTAGGTTTGGAATGGTAGGCTGGGATTGTGACGGCAGGCTAAGTGTTTGGCCATTGAATTCATCAGGTGACGGGTTATCTTTGAGCAGTTACTGCATGATCACAGGTGTGCTTTAGTCACACAAAACAGTGTGATCTGTTTGTTGTGTGTGGGGTAACTTGGGCAAGCCACGGGAGGCAGGAGCATCTCAACTGGGCGACAGAGCACCGAACTAGGGAAGTAGTGGAGGGAATGGAGAGGAGGAACACATACGATAGTCTGTACTTGATAACTTGGGTTAGTCAAAGTGTTCAAAGATATGGAAAAGGAAATGTGGTAGGTAAGAAAATGGAAAATGGCATGCCGACTCTTGAAAATGGTCTCTTCAAATTTTTGAAATATATATAATATATACATCCATGCTCATGACTCCCCAGTTGTAATCTTCCCCTCCATCCCAAAGCTCTCTCTTGAACTTTAGATTCCTGAACCTTAAGGCTTACTGATCTCTTTCCCTGGATATGGAAGTGGCATCTCGAATCTCTCAGATTCTAAATTCAACTCCTGATTGTCCCTGCTTGTCTGTGCTACTCCTTGTTCCCCACCATAGTCCTGGACTGAGTTGGTGTCTTTTCAGTTGTTCAGGCCATGGAGACATTTTTGGACTTCCAAATTCTACATCAGATCCATCAGGAAATTATGCTGATTGTACCTTTAATCTGACTACTTTGTACCAAGTCAGCTATCGTCATCACTACCATGCTTTACTGAGTATTACAAGACTCACCCAACTGGTTCACTTGTTTCCACCCTGACCTCCCTTCAGGCTCTTTTAATGGGACTCTCATGATCATTTTGAAATATGTCAGATGATTTCACTCTTCTCACCAACTTTCTATTGGCTCCCAAATTCTCTTGCAATTAATAGCTGAGTTCTTACATTGACCTAAAGGGCCATTTTATGCACCAACCCCCTCCTCCAGTTCCTCTCTATATTTACCCCTCATTTCTGTCACATGTACCTTCTCTGTTCCAAGCCCTTGGAAGTTGGGCTTGGAACTTCCTTCCAAGGAAGGAGTACTGGCTCCTTGCACTTCTTGGAACCTACCAGGCTTGCTTCCACACTGAAACCTTTGCATTGACTATTCCTTCTACTTTGAATACTCTTCCTCCTTCTTTTTGAGATATAACCTTTTACTTTTATAAATGTAATGTAAATGTAAAAGCTGAAATGTTGCTTCCTCATCAAGGTCTACCTTTACCACCCTATTTAAAACTACGCTCCACTGCTGCTCATTCCATATATCATACTTGCAATTTCACTTAATCTGTTCTATTTTCCCATAGTCCTTATCACCTACCAATATGCTACATCAGTTACTAATTTATTATGTTTATTGTTTAGTGTCTGACTTGCTAGAATATGATCTTCCAGAACGCAGAAATGTTGACCTGCCTTGTTCACTCGTATATCCCAAGTGCCTAGAACAGAGACTGAATCAATTGTACTAACAGTATAGAAATGCAAACAGGGGTAGTTAAAACAAGCCAAATAAAATATTGCTTCTCTAATCCTGTCCCCTGAAGATTCTTATCTGAAAGGAAACAGACACACCCACACACAGGTGTACCCACACCCATTTCCACACAAAAATGCTATTGTGTTATTCATCTTGTTCTTCAACTTGTATTTTTAAAAAGTTTTTATTATTTATTTTTGAGAAAGACAGTATGAGCAGGGGAGGGGCAGAGAGAGAGGAAGAGTCTCAAGTAAGCTGTCAGCACAGAGCCTGGTGTAACTCACGAAATGTGAGATTGTGATCTGAGCCAGAGTCAAGAGTTGGACCCTTAGCTGACTGAGCCACCCAGGCTCCTCATAACCTGTAATAATAATAATAAAAAAATCTAATGGCACTCTAAGATATAAGCTCCTTTGAATAGAACTTGGTTTTGCCACTGCTGTTTCCAAATGCTTTGAACTAGGCCAGTACGTGGCAGATCTCATTAAAAATTATGGAATGGATGAATGGATTTACAAATGAATGAATACATCATGGTCTTCTTTTCATTTCAGCTCAGGTATGTTTTTCTTTTCTTTACAAGGCATTAATTATGCCTACTATGTATTACTGTGATACACTGAAAAAAGAAAATCTATTAGAGCGAAGAATTCAAAGAATGCTGGAAAACACTATAAGGTGCTCTAAGACAACCAGCAGTTTTGAGGGATTTCTGAAGGACAAATAGTGGATTGGGTTGGATGGGTAGAGAAACCACAGTAGAACAAACACAAAGCAAGCAAGTTTAGAGAGAACTGATAGAGTATAAGCTATACTTTTCTTTTTTTTTAAATATATTTTTTAAATTTTTTTCTTAATGTTTTTATTTATTTTTGAGACAGAGAGAGAGCATGAGCAGGGAAGGGGCAGAGAGAGAGGGAGACACAGAATCGGAAGCAGGCTCCAGGCTCTGAGCCATCAGCACAGAGCCTGATGCGGGGCTCGAACTCACAGACTGTGAGTTCATGACCTGAGCTGAAGTCGGACACTCAACCTACTGAGCCACCCAGGTGCCCCTAAGCTATACTTTTCTATGGAACTCTGGGAGAAATTCCAAGCTGGGCCAGGGCAGATACTGAGTCGGGGTAATTAACAGAGGGATTGATTGTGGGAATTGCTGGGTTGACAATTTTTCTCTCTCCCTCCTATCCTCCTCCTCCATCCCTCCCTGTCTCCCTCTCCCCATCTTTTCCTTCTCCTCCCTCCCTCTACATCATCACTCCCTCCCTGCTACCCCCTCCCTCCCTCTTTCTTTCCCTTTGTACATGAAGTGGTTGGATTTGTGGCTCTCAGGGTGAAGTCTTAAGTGCAGCCCATAAAACAGAGAGGAATTGTTTGTTTGGATTTTGTCTACTATGGATGTTAGGACTGTTGTTAAACTCAGTCAAACCCATGGCAACTTTGAAACTCCAGGGAAGGAGGGAGGGGCAGGAACATAACATTCTCCCCATTTCTGCCTCAAAGGGATTCCTTTACATTCACTTGACTGATCCAGATGTTTCACCCAGCAATTTCAGTTGTGCTAACTGGAAGAGGTTTCTCTGAACATCTGATCTGCCATATCCGTGAAAAAAGAAGTCTGAAAACAATGCTGTTCAAGTTATCTGCAAAATGATGTTAAACCTAGAATCCTATACGCAGTCAAATACTATTTGGTGTAAGAACAAAATAAAGACATGCACACTATACAAAGTTCAGAAAGTTTATCACCCTTGTGCACTCTCTTAAAAATGATATACTCTGGCAAATTGTAAAATGAATCCAGGCATGGAGATGATATGGGATAGAAGAAACAGCAATGAACCAATATCCCCCAAAACAGCCAAAAAAAAAAAAAAACCCGAAAAAACAAACAAAAAAACCCCCAATGATAAAAAGTGTTGAAAATGTGGCTGTGAAACTTACTATAGATAAGAATAGATTCTTAACCATGCAGAGTCAGGAACCTGTTTCAAGTTAGGTATATTAAAAGGAGAACAAGAAACAGAGGCATAAATCTCTTCTTTGACAAAATGAGGTATTTGTAACACAAACACAAACATTATATGAAGATGAAAGGCACATATGATTTAAGTTCCTGCAAAGGGTAATTTCTATAAAAGGCAAGACAATTTGCCCCAAAGAACCCTAAACAAGCTTTAGGTTTACAGAAATGTAAGTACCAGGAAAGAGGTCTGAAGCAGGATGCTAAAAATTAAGTGTGTGTGTGGATTATTTGAAACACCCTATAAAGAATGGCAAGATCCCCAGAATACTGCTGCTCGCCATCCCAACCAGACATCAATTCCTATCCTTCCCACTAGGAGACAGGGGCATAATTTGTACACAGATTGAATTAGTGAGATATTAATTAGGTGCTTGATAGCCAAAGTAAGGAGATGAGGATGGTGGATGGTACTGAAATCTGGCAGATGAATGGAAAGTCTTCTTTCTTTAGACAGAGGTCAACTTCCCTTGATCCCATTAAATTCTTTCTTCTGCCCAGCTTGGGATTCTGGCAACCCAAATTCTCCTCCTTCTAGAAAGGAGTCGAAGATCCTTCTTTGGAGAGATTCAGCCAGAGTAAAGACCCACAGATTTTTATATCTGAAAGCCTCATGAAGTTCAACTTAGATCATCCTCTTAGATTTTTAGTGCATTGCTCTTGAATGTGAATGGAAGGGCTTCTGGGTTTGGCCACGAGAGATTAATGAGTTTTAGACTTACCCTCCTGCCACAACCAACTACAAAACCTGTCAGAATACATTTCGGACATTGGATAATAGCACAAGGTTGTGGTTCTTGAGAGAAGGGGGTGGGGCACATGAAGAGTGGCTTTCTGTCTGGGAGTACAGTTCCAAACACAGCCCTGGGAAATAGAACCCAAGCAGAGAGAAGCAATCTCATTGGAAGAAGCAATCAGGTATCACAGTTCAGGGCACTTATGTAGGGAGCTGGTATGGAAAAGGAGGTAGAGGTAGGAGGGACAGAAAAATATTCAATGAGGGGCACCTGGGTGGCTCAGTCGGTTAAGCTTCTGACTCTTGATTTCGGTTCAGAACGGTCATGATCTCACAATTCTTGAGATCAAACCCCGAATTGGGCTCTGTGCTGACAGCAATGGAGCCTGCTTGGGATCCTCTCCCTTTCTCTCTCTCTCTCTCTCTCTCTCTCTCTCTCTCTCTCTCTCTGCCCCTCTCCTCACATTCTCTCCCTCTCTTTCAAAAATATAAATACACATTAAAAAAAAAGAAAAAAATATTTTTTATAGTTACAAACAGGCCTGCAAACCACAAGAGACTTTTGCATACAGGGAACAAACTGAGGGTAGAAGGGGGTGGGGTGGTGGGTAAAATGAGTGATGGGCATCGAGGAGGGCACTTGTTGGGATGTGCACTGGATGTTTTATGTAAGTGATGAATCACAGAAATCTACACCTGAAGCCAAGAGCACACCACATACGCTGTATGTTAGCTAATTTGACAATAAATTATATTAAAAAAGAAAGAAAAAATATTTAATACAATAATGGCAAAAATTTTTCAAGTTTGATGAAAATTACAAACCCACAAATCTAAGATTAATGAATCTAAACTAGAGGAAACCTTAAGAGATCCATTATTGGAATTATCAGTAATGTTAAGATGTTAGTTCTTCCAGTTCAGTTGTATGTTCTAAATAACATTTAGAGTCAATGCAATTCCAACAAAACATCCCAATAGGTTCCTTTTTTTTTTTTTTGTAGAAATTCCCAGGCAGATTCGAAAATATTATGGAAACATAATGAATAGCCAAAACTACCTTGAAAAAGAACAAATTTTGAGTACTTACACTGCTTCATTTCAAGTGTTACTTTAAAGCTATGGTAATCAATTGGAGCTTTAAGATCTCAATTGAAAGAAGGGTTCTATTGCTAAATGTATGTTTGAAAGCTCTTGCAGCAGCATCATGAAAGACAGGAGAGGGGAGGGATCGAAGGAAGGTGTGATGAGATATGTCAAAAATATGACGAGGAGATCCTTAGTAACATTTAAGGCTGTAGGATGGTATTGGTGGGGAGAAAAACCAGATTTTGTAGGGTTGAGGAGTGGCAAGGAAATGAAGGCAGCTGGTATAGATCACAAGCAGGAAGAGAAAAGAAGGATGCAAATGAGTATCATGGCTGAGTAGTACCTTCCTCATGCTCATCCTTAACATCACTAGTGATAGGGATGGTTTCTCAGTTAAAGGTGCTTAGATTAAAGCTGTGGTCTTCAAGTGTGTTATTTGAGTCGACAAGACAAAGACTCCACAGGGTTCTCGCCACATCTATTTATCTAGTGACCACAAAATAGCTCTCAGACAACCCTGATGTCAAATGGTCAAATTACCACCATCTTTAGGGACTTCTGTTTTTAAATTTTACTTGGGCTCTTCAATGCACACTTCCTTCAGGAGGATTGTATTTTCCTTAATACAAATTGAAGGATTTTCCTTTTGGGAAATCTCATAGTAGTGTATCATACTTGTCTTAAGGAATTTATCTTTTAAAGTTATTTAAAATATTTATAATTATTAAAATCTCCTCTCTCCCAACTAGATGCTAAATTCTCTGAGAGTGGGATCTATGTTGGATTCCTCTTTGATGGATGGGTGGATAAAAGTATATACCTGTACTGGATTACTAGTAAGCTTACTACTGCTTACTACTTACTACTGCTTAATTTAATGTTTACTTTTGTTGAAGGGGACTCACCTATAAAATTGGTGTAATACAGTGATGTGACAAACTGTACATTTTAAAAGTATGTGTAGCTAGATAGAGGCTAATTTGAAGTGACCTTCCATTCCCTCGTTGATTTTTTTTTTCCTATTACTGAAATACAAAAACACTTTTTCACTTTTGTTTTTTGTTGTCTCTTTTTGTTTTCCTTCCTTATTCTTTCCTTTCTTCTCTTACTATTGCCCCCCTTTCCCTCCTCTGCCTCCTATCCTCTCATTCCCTTCCCCTCCCTTCCTTCTTCTCTTCCTATTCTCCTTTCCTTTCAAATGACATTTTATTCAGTGTGTATCATGGAGCTTGTGTGCCTGTGGAGGTAGGTGCTGTTGAAAGCAGGGTTGAGCTGGTTGTTAGGCCAGAGACCTAAGATGTAAGAATACAGCCATTCCTCCCTGACTTGGAGAAAACTTATGGAACCACTTGTAGTTTCTCTGTGAAGTGAGGCCCCTAATGCATACCAGTTACATACTGTGAGGACAGGGTGAATTGGGAGGCAGATGGTTTCACATCTGAAAGGGACTTTACTTCCTTAGGATGATTAGGCAGATAGCAGAGACAAATGGGATAAATGGTTGACCAGGACTCCTGGGGCCTGGCTTGTAGTTCTGGCAACGTCCTATCAGATTTTGAGGTAGTGGCAAGTCACTTAACCTTTCCAGTGCTTAGGGTTAGTACTCTCTGACTTCCAGGTTTTGGAGGGAGGAAGACAATCCTTATAAGGGGTGGTAGCCGGAGGAAACTAAGTTCAAGATGCATTATGCCATAGTAGTTATGAGCTTGAGCTCTGAATAAAAACCCTAACACGAATCCTTCTACTTAGTATAGAACATGGGGCAAACTTTCTTGTCTGTGAATTTCTATTTCATACATGTGGAGCAGTTAGCACAATGTCTCATTCATAGGAAACTGTCATAATATGCTGGATATTACTACCTCTGGTTGAATACAGAGTGGGACTATACAATTAAGGAAGGTAGTGTGTGAGTGTTCTGCAAACCATTATGAAGAGTTAAGGTGTCACAATATCTGGCATTGTTTATTGTGGTATTGTCCTAACCAGAACTTGCCACTTCATTGAGCCCAAGACTTTGAAGGCTTCTCTCTCTTGTTCTTTCTTTAAAAAGAGAGAATTCAGGCCTGAATGCAGGCTTAAATTCATCCAAACAAATTAATTGTGCCTCTCTGCTTCTCAAGGACTCTTTATATTAAATGAGTTCATGACATTGCCTGTTGTTCCTTTTTCACCAAGGTATTTTAATAGCAAATGAGGCTATGGTTTCAAAGACTCTATCACATTGTGGCCAAAAAAAAAAAAAGGTCCTTATCATGCTTAGGTATTATAATAACACTAAGTAATTATTGTATTACTACACAGGAGTTTGAATCATCTCAGGTAAATTTGTTCTTAACTTTTATCTTAAAATAATAGTTTCTGTTCTCATTGGAAAACAGTGAGTTTTATTAGCTCTGTGAAAATGACTCTATTAATGACAGGCAGAGGGCAGTCCCACTGGGACATGACATGATTATTTCCTTCTAAAGTACAGCTTCGTAAATGGAAACCGTTCTGGTCTAAATAAATACTGTGTGGAATTTTCTCAGGGAACCTAATGTCATGCAAAAACACATGGGCTCATTTTGGGTCTGATTCTGGGAATGTAATGATTATATTTTTTCTGAGACTTTCCAAATGTGAGACTTTAGCTAGCTTGCAGATAAGCGTAGGTGCTAAGAAATTGCTTTGGGTGGTAGGCTGGCCCTATAATAGAGTTCTTTGGATTCTACAGGGCATTGAGGCTTGATGAATGAAGAACCAGAGATGCTCAAGTTAGTTTATTTGCTGACTCGTTGGTGACCTTGAACAACTTGTTTTCCACTCTCCTGTCTCAGTTTCCCCATCTGTGACGTGGGTGGATTATATGGAAACCCTAAGCCACAGAATGTGAAAATTGTGATATATGAATATGTTACTTTATCAGTATATTTAATTCTTCATCTGAGAGAAAAGCTTGCTTTTTCAGGGGTTTATTAGTTCATTTTCTGGAGACATTATGGTGAATCACATCTTCCTGAAGCCTGATGAAGAATTAAGAGGTACCTAACAATGAGTAGCTGCCCAGGCGTGAAGGGTCTCAGATAGTAGCTGACTAGATGTCAGAAATTAGATGTAGATTAGATTTGTGGGTGTGGGTGTGGTGTGGTGTGGTGTGGTGTGGTGTGGTAGTAGGAATGATGTGCTGTCTGTGTTGGTGGAAGCAACAAGAGGAGTTTCCTAAGTGTTTGGATATGTGGTTTCTTAGTAGGCATGTTAAACATTTTTAATTGTGCTAAAAACTGAAATGTTCTAAGTTTTGAGTCTAATATAGTATTTGATGATTATTTGAAATGGCAAATAATGATCCCAGTCTGGTTGATGGGGGTTGGGGGAGGGGGGAAATGGGTGATGGGCATTGAAGAGGGCACTTGTTGGGAGGAGCGCTGGGTGCTGTATGTAAGCAATGAAACATGGGAATCTACCCTCAAAACCAAGAGCACACTGTATACACTGTTAGCTAATTTGACAATAAATTATGTATTAAAAAAAAAAAAGAAATATAACAGGCAGTTCAGTTAATTTGGAAAACTGGGGCTTTCTACTCAGTGATGTCCTCTTTGAAATCTTGTTTTCTCAGTCATTCATCTTCTTCTACAAGGTCCTTGATGATGGTGCCATGACTGAGTTCTGCTCTTTCTTTGAAGAACCATGGTACTGCCCCTGAAATGCATGTCTATATGAGAGGAGGGTGGAGGGCCTTGACTACCTAGCTGTAGCAGCAGCTGGAGCCATGAGGGTGAAGAAATTTGGGTAAAAGTGAATGGGAAGGACATCTCATTTTGGATGAGTGAGAATGTGATTGTTCAAGCATTGAAAGCATTATGGAAACTGACTGCATCAACTGAACATCCAGCTCAGAAAGAAAGAAAGAACTCTTGTCTCTCAGGGAGAGGTGGAGAGAAAGGGGACAGGAGAATAGAATCAGGGGTGTTGGATAGAAATAAGAGTACTTTAAAAAAAATTAAAAATTTTTTTAAAGGCACACCTGGGTGTCTTAGTTAAGCATCCAACTTCGGCTCAGGTCATGATCTGGTGGTCTGTGAGTTCAAGCCCTGAATTGGGCTCTGTGCTGACAGCTTAGAGCCTGGAGCCTGCTTCGGATTCTGTGTCTCCCTCTCTCTGCCTCTCCTCTGCTTGTGTTCTCTCTCTCAAAAATAAATAAACATTAAAAAAATTAAAAGTTAAGAGAGTGCTGAACTGCTTTTTAATAAAAACTGCTACCCAGAAGTGGAGATTCTCCTTATGGCACTGTCACTCGTATGGGTGGATGATGTTAACTTGTTTTTGAGTCTATGAAATGGTAGTCTCAGGCATAGACTTTCCTGCATAATTTCAGACATTCTGCTTCTTTTCTTACTGCTTCATTTCAGCTTTGAGGTAATTGAACTAATGTCATTGGGCAGATCAATGGAGGGCACATATGCCATATTCCTTTTGATAGTTCATTTAGTTATTGTTGTCCAGCTGTCTTCATGGATTGCTTTGGCCACTGGTCAGATAGTCAGGCAGGACCTCTTGTGGCTCTTTGTTGTTGGCTAATGTTTGTTGATGGTAGGTCACTGCCTGGGTATCGATGAAGGTGTATCTGACCCCAACAATGCTTCAACTTATCTCTCTGGCTGTCCTTCTCTATGGAAACATCATAAATGCAAGTCAAGGGAAGAATATGTGGATGAGGGCAGCTTTTCCATAAAATAGACACCAAGAGATCACCTTGGCTTTACTAAAATGAGGGCAATGTGTCCTTTCTAAAGGAGGAAGGAAGGAATTGTGTAGAAGAAGCCATTTACTGAAAAAATAAATCGCTCATAGGAACTTATACATTAAAAAACAAACAAACAAAAACCAAACAAACAACCAAACAAACCAACCAACCAAACAAACAAACAAACAAAAAAAAAGGCATGTGTTGATTCTGTTGATTTGACAAAAGAACTTCTGGCCTTTATAGGTTATAATTACCACTGTACTAATTTCTTCAGAATTTCCTTTTGATGGGAGAGGCAGCTATAACTCAGAAGGAATCATTGTGAAATGTTTCCTTGCTTCCAATTAAGTGCTAGGAACCTCCTAAGATTAATGGATATTTAAGTGACTTTCCAGAACTGCCTCTCTTTTTTAACCAAGAGAATTTATCATGGTTCTGCATTTATTCTCCTCTGTGATAGCCATCTCTAGTATCCAGTTCTCAACTATTTTGAGCACAATGAAGCTTTGCACTTTACCACCCTTTTAAGGGCTGATGGGCCATGTGAGTTGCTTAAAATGTGGGTAGAAACATTTAATTTCTAGGGCTTGACTCTCCAGCCCTCTTTTTTCCTTTGCCATGATGACTACATGGCTCAGAGCATAGGGTCAATGTATAGAGGACAGTTGTTTTACCCTGGAGAGTTGCCAGTATTTTAGTGGACTTTGTGTGAGCAAGAAATAAACAATTATAAGATAATTTGAGATCATTTGTTACTGCATATAATCTAGCCAGTCCTAGGTGGTGACTAGCCACATCGTCCTTCACCTTTAGCCTTATGACTTACTCCCTGCCTTCCACATGGTGTATTTAATTCTTTTCCCTGAATCCACATGGAATCATGACCTGGTTCATGTTCTTGATGGGAGATATGACAAGCTGAACAATAAGGTGACAGATATTATGGACCGGATAGGATTTAGAGGAGTAAAATCAGCTTCTTTTTATATCCTTGTTTCCTATTTTCCTCCCTTTCACTGGTGGTGTGCTTCCATTCTCTTGCTCTCTAAGTTTATTTATTTACTTATTTTGATATAGATAGAGAGCAGGGGAGGGACAGAAAGAGAGGGAGAGAGAGTGTCTCAAGCAGGTTCTGCACTGTCAGCGCAGGGCCTGACATGGGGCTCAGACCCATGAAACATGAGATCATGACCTGAGTCAAAACCAAGAGACAGACGTTCAACTGACTGAACCACCCAGGTACCCCATGTGCTGCCATTCTCACTCACAGTTCTTATCTTTTGAAGATCCTCTGTGGGATTTTCTAGTGCTGGGAGATGAATTATTTTCTTTTGTAATATTGTTGCAAACTCGGGGGGTTTGTGGAGAGACTTGGCTATTTCTGGCATTTCTGCCTGTGCTAAATATCTTGTTTATTTCCTCCTAAGAGTCACTCTGGGACATTGTGCATAATGTTGAATCCATTTTTAAAATGGAACATATATTTATATCTATAGTCTATACTTACACCCATGGCTCTATATCACCTATTTATATGTATTTTTTGTACATGCGTGCCCTCTTATCTCTTTAAATTTTACTTAAAAAAAAATCTGCTATAAAGACACTAATCACAAGGCATAAAAAAAAAATTTAAATAGACCTAAATGATAAAGAGACTCACAGAATGGCTCACAGAATGGGAAAGCTCAGGAATCATAGGTATGGCTTGATCTAGTAGTTCGGGACTCACAAATGGGATGGCTCTTTCCATGTCTCTGCCCTACCTTCTAGAGGGTCAGATTTAAGCAAAGACTGCCTCCTCTGGGCCCACAAGATGGTTGCCAGTAACTCCCAAGGCTGGTTGTTTTCCTCTTCATGTTACATGGGAATGAAAGGGTCTTTAATGAGCAGTCTCAGAAGGAGGACACTTTTTTCCCAGACCTCCCATCAAATGTCTCCTCATGACTCATTGGTCCAAATTGAGTTATTTGACCACATTTCCCTGTGTGCAGGGAGATAGGCTTTGATGGTTGTTTTTGGTCAATGAGTGTTCACTGTGGACCTTAGAATAGAGCTAATCTCACTCCAACCCCGGGGTGAGAATACGAGCTCAGTGATGCCCCAAAGAAAAATCTTGATGAAGGGCTATTGATGAAGGGAAGCTGAAAATGGAAGTTGGGGGGATCACCCAGCGCTTGACTACAATGGCCTCACGTTTCTCTTAGTGGCTCTAAACTAAGGCCTCTTCCTCCGGTCCTCCTCACTGATCCCTTTTGATAACTTAATGCATTGCAGTTGCATGGCATTTTTACATGTGTGAAAACAAAGCACCTCTTCTGTATAAGAGAATTGGCTAAATGAAAAGGAAACAGAATTGGTAAATCTCCTGTAGAACTCAGTAGAGTGTTTGCTTTTAACAAACGAATAAGCAAACAAGGAAGCATAATAACCACATAAAACACATATACCTTCAGTAGCCTGCAGGACCTCTAAATCAGTTATACATATATATTTTTGGTGATATGCAATCTTCCTGATTCAAAATGACAGTGTTTGTTTTTATGATGTACCAGCTCCCAACGGGGATGGCTCATCATTCAGCTCTATGCGAGTCAACCCTCCTCTAATAACATAGAAAAAAACTATCTAGGGAAAGAAATGGTCTGTTATAGGGTTTGTTTCTCATAATCAGTCCTCTAAAACACATTACAAATATTAATTAGTTAAGCCTCTTAGTGTCCCTGCCCAATAAATACCTATTTACATGGAGTGAAGTTGACAGAGTCACTGACAAAAGCCCTTCCATGAATTAATGTCAAAGCAAGGACCTCGACTACTAGGCTCACAGCTCCAGTACCAGTCACCCAAAAGCAGTGCCATTTAATTTCTTTCCCTTCCCAGAGGGGAAACGTATGCACAGCCAAGCAGAAGCAAATATATTTTGTTCTCTTTCTGCCTGGCATTGATTAATAAGAGTTTGAAGGACACTACCTGATGACTTTACTCAGAAATTGAATGAATGGAAGAATATGACCAGCAGAGAAAGCAAGGTACTCCTTGAAATTACTGTCCTTTAGTCCTCCTCAGATATTGAGCATATTAGTCCGTGTATGGGATTTTTAATGTTTATTTATTTATTTTTGGGACAGAGAGAGACAGAGCATGAACGGGGGAGGGGCAGAGAGAGAGGGAGACACAGAATCGGAAACAGGCTCCAGGCTCTGAGCCATCAGCCCAGAGCCTGACGCGGGGCTCGAACTCACGGACCGTGAGATCGTGACCTGGCTGAAGTCGGACGCTTAACCGACTGTGCCACCCAGGCGCCCCCGTGTATGGGATTTTTAGATGGTTGCTTTGAGAGACAACAGAAGATTGTGAAAGTATGAAGGGCTTGGATAAAATGGTTTTAACTTTGGAAGGGTGTGTTAACTCTGCAGATGAATCAGTTACAACCCCTACCTTGTGGAAGGTATTGTTTGATAGGAGAGATCTAAGAACCCAATAAGTGTACTATGAGCAAAATGTCATAAACATGGTAATAAACATATTTGCATTTTATTATGGAAAATCATTGAAGGCCAAGACATCATCTAGATGGAAAACTTATCACCTGGGAATTCTCTGGAGGGTGTGCCATTTGATCTGGGACTGAATTTATGAGGATTGTAAGGATAAAGGGAGATAAGGAGCAAAGGTATATACTAGTGAAGAGACAGTTATTCCAGAGTGCTAGAGGTGGGAAGACATGGTTTATATATAAGTAATTATATTCAGCTGGAATATAAGGTTTGAAAGGAAGTAATGGGGAAGGAAGTGACTGGAAACAAAGGTTGGGAAACATGAGCGGTCTTGATGTCAAACTAAGAGTGGATTTAATCCAAGAGAAAATGTAGAGCTGTTAGAGTCTTTATAAATTTAATAGCTACCACTTTGTCTCATGAAATATCCCTTAGAGTGCATATCAGTCAGAATCCTAGTCTGGCTGAAGTGTGACCTAGATGCCAGGTTAGTCCTGACACAGGTAGCTGCTGTTCTCTTGGTGCTCAGATACAGGTAGGTGAAGGTCAATACTGAGACAAGGGCATAAGGAAATGAAGCATCTTAAAGCTGCAGCTGAGAGGATTGAAGATGGGTATTCTGAAGGAAGTATAGAGAAATGCTGAATGACTTACCAAGTGAGAGGAAGCATAGGGACTCCTGGTGTTCTACATTCCTGGTAAGTTACAGAGAATGCTATGGGTAATTATGGGTAATACCTACTTGTGAGAGTATAGGCAAGTCCTGAGGAAAACCTCAGTTTTCTCAACTGTAATGAGGAATGGGACTAAATCAGCTTTTTACAATATGAGTTCTTTAGGCAGTTAGCAATGGAGAATGTCACATTGGAGAAAAAGGGTCTGTGGTCATATAAGTTTGGGAAATGCTGCGGGTGTCGTTCCATTCTGTGAGTCATGGCACCCAGGAATACATTTGAGCCTTAGAGAGTCCTGCAGAAAAGTACAGTTTTACTCTGTCAAACTTGGCCTTTCCTAGACTTCTTTGGTCATAAGAATTTTATTTATTTATTTTTTCCCATGTAACACCTATTGGCTCCCTGTGGAAATTTTGGATTAGATCATTGTAAGGGAAAAGGATCCTTCTCACATTCTATGATTCTGGGTTACCACTGAGGGTTTCTTCTCAGTCTATGATTTTACAAATCCAAAAAAAGTGTTCTCTTCTACAATGGCTGAGTGAATTTTCCTACCTATAATATAGGATTTACCGTCATCCCCCAATCAACTTTCTCTCTGAGTTGAGGCAAGAAGTTCTTTCAAAGTGCTTTTTCAAGTGCTTTGAGATCTTCTGAGGAGGAAGATCCCTGGTGGGTTTGTCACATGACTTCATTAGAGACCCTGTATGCTAAGGAGCTATATCAACTTCAGCTTCCAGTTTGGAATCATCATATTTCTAACATACTCTATTCACCAGGAAAGAGCTGAGGGATTATTTTTTTCTTCTCTCTCTCTCTCTCTCTCTCTTTTTTTGTATCTGTATATAATGTAATTTAACCTAGCAAAAAAGACACTGATTGTCTGTCCCACAGGACTTAATTAACTCCCAGCTTCATGGTGTGCTACAGAAATAATAAGAAAAGGAAAAGTTCGGGTGTTCCATACCTGTCCACTTCCACCTCTGGTGCATAATGAGATGTCAGGAGTGGTGACACTGATGAGGTGTGTGAAACATGCTGATTGCAGGAGGCGGCGAGCTGCCTGCTCAGCTCCTGGGAACTGTGGCCACGCTGGAAGATCTGTGGATCCAGCGAGCAGTCTTTTCCTTCAGATGACTACGGCTTCCCGTATTTTCCCCATTCGCCTCCCTGCCACCTGAGCTGTGGTTTTGTTAACCTTTAGCTCTGCCTTCTGCACCCTGGTCGGATGTTATGACAATTGTCACGGGGCATCTGCCATGTTTATTAAGCTGCCTGTAGCAAATCCGGACTGGTAGTGCAGGTTTCTACCAGCCAGCCCTCAGGGGAGCCCATTAAGAAATTGCAAGGCTAATAAAAATCATGCTGGATGAAATTGCAATCCTCTGGTGCCACTACGTGATGGGTCGGAATCTGGTTTTAAATTTTAATGGTAGCAGGGACCGAAGGTTTGAACGGGGACCCTTATCCCAGCAGCACTGAAAGTTGTACCTTCTTAACCCAGAGCTAGAATGGTGCGGTGAGAGGGCAAACTGGTTTCTTTCCTGTGCGACGTTTCTCCACATTTGAGATAGGAATTTATTAATGTTTCTTATATGCTAACAATGCACTGCTCCTGGAAAAAAGCCTCACTCTGCTAGGTGGCATGCAATTTGGTCTACAGTTCAGGTCCTCTAGCCTCACACTCATTGAAGCCTTCAGTGTCCATGCCTGAAGGACCCTTGAAAATTCATGGGGAACAGTTCCCAGCTCCTTGTTTCGGTAAAACTGTCTTAATATTTTCCTGTACTGGTAGCTTCTTGAAGAGATCTCTTGGAGAGCTGTTCTAGCATTTAAATTCATCTTTACACCGTATTCCATCTAATCCAGGACCATTGCGTCAAACGTTAATCCTTCTTCCTTGCTGGATCTCTTCTCCCAGGATGCGTCACTTTACCTGCATAAACCAATAGTTTTCGAACATCAGAATGAAACAACAAAATCTGTAATTGCTGTTTTGGTAAGACTGAGGAAAGTGGAAGGAAAAACATCAGGGCTAGGTCTGAAGCCATGTAGAGAGGTATATGCTCCATTTTATTTTATTTTTATTTATTTTTTTAAGTTTATTTATTTTGAGAGGGGGAGAAGAGGCAGAGAGAGGGAGAGAGAATCCCAAGTAGCCTCCGTGCTGTCAACACAGAGCCCAATGCAGGTCTTGAACCCACAAACCATGAGATCACGATCTGAATTGAAATCAAGAGTTGTCTGCTTAAAACCCTCTGAGACACCCAGGTGTCCCTATGCTCCATTTTATTGCAAAGAAACACTACCTCTACTAAAAGAAAGTGATAGCATTAACAGAATACTTATTTCTTGTCAGGAGCTGAGTGAAGCCATTGACTTCAACTGCAAGTTTTATTATTATTATTATTATTATTATTATTATTACTATTATTTTAATTTATTTTTAGATTTTAATCTGTTTTCTTATTTGAGAGAGAGGGAGTGGGGGAGAGGTAAGGGGGAGACAGAGAGAGAGAGAAAATAGGAATTTTAAGCAGGCTCCACACTCAGCACAGTCTGACATGAGGCTCTTTCCCGCAACCCTGGGATCATGACCTGAGCCGAAATCATGAGTCAGACACTTAACTGACTGAGCCACCAGGAGCCCCTCCAAAATGAAGCTTTGAAGTGATTGCTGTTATCATCTCCAATTCACAGAGTTACTTCTCAGAAAGGCCAGTGGCTTATTCTAGGACCCACAGCTGGTAAATGGCAGAGCACGGACTCAAAAGATAAAAGAATTCTAGAACCCGTACTATTACTGCTAATTTTCTCTTGAAAAAATATTTCAAAAAAAAAAAAAAAAAAAAGGAAAAGAAAATCTATTCTCTTTTGTAAACATTTCTCAAAATAAATATGTAAAATTATATCGATTAGTGGAAGTAGATCTCGGGGTAGTGGAAAAAGTATAAGTACATTAAAATTTGATCTCCTGAGCTTCAACCTCAGCTATGAGCTTGGCTACATAGTTCTGCCCACTTTACCTACCACACCTTCTTGTGGGCATTAACCTACCACTTGTGTTCTAGGTCCTTCCAGGGAGATTTCCTGCTTCCCTACCCTTTTGCTCCAGCAGTGATTTGAGTGGAAGTGCCTGTGTATGTGTGTTTATGCGCATTTATCTTGGTAGGGTAGTGTGTGCTGTAAGGCCTAGTTTTTACATCTGCTTTGTAAGGACTACAAGAGAATGAATGAATATGTGCATGAACATAAGGTTAATGGTCACTAGATTGAAATCAGTTATCAAAACTTTCATTGTGAAACTTTCAGAAACTTTTCTGAGACTGTAGACATTGGGAAACACAAAACAGTCATACCATTACCCAAGAAATGTTACACAAAGGGTGGTTTTACTTAAAAAGCCCCTTCCATTTCAAAGGAAGGCATTTGGCTTCTAAAACCATAATAGTTTTGGGGGCACCTGGGTGGCTCAGTTGGTTAACCATCTGACTCTTGGCTTTAGCTCAGGTCATGATCTCATGGTTCATGACTTTTGTGCCCCACCTCAGGCTCCGTGCTAGTGGTATGGAGCCTGCTTGGGATTCTCTCTCTCCTTTCTCTCTGCCCCCCACCCCCCATCTGTCTCTCAAAAATAAATAAACTTAAAAAGAAATAAAACCATAAGTTTTACTATTGGCTGCCTTTGTCTTCCTGTGGGTTGCAGATGTGGAGATAATAAACTCAACATTGTTGATTTTTTTCTTGGTATCTTTCTGAACTCTTTCACTAAGTCTTGACACTGTAATATTTAATAGAAATTATTTATTTGGCAGTTTAGAGAGAACCTTACGAGTTTCTTTGCTATATTATTTTAGTGATGTAATAGGAAGCTAGATCTGTAGTTCCGGGATGTCCAGTTTAATTTTCCTTTTTTAGTTTTCTGGGGAGTGGGGTAGTACATCTTGTGAGGTAAGGAGGAGGGATGCTGGTGTGGGAGATACAGATGTTTCCTAAGGTTTAAGCACTTGCCAATTTTATATTGACCCAAAATTCCAGCTTCACTCTTCCTACCATTTTGTCATCTCTACAATATCACTTAAGTGCTCTAGTATGCTAAACAAGAGAAAATGCGTTTTCATCTTACTACAAAAATGTTACATGTTTAGAGTAGAAAATTTAAAGAGATAGTAGAAAGGGACAAAAAATATCCTTCATGATTTCAGCATCCATTGCTTTGATTGTGGCCAAGGAAATGATGACCAGTGATGTAATCAGCCATTTAAGTCTTTCTTGGCACCTTCACCTTGTAACCTTCAAGCTGGAACATTTAAAGATGGCAACTCCTGATTTCAATGTCTACAGGCATTGACTATAGAAGTATGATAATTTGGTGAAGTAATTTAAAGACATTCTCTGTATGTTGTATGTGAAAAGGTCATAAATTTAATGTTGGTAATGCGTGGGTGATATATTTACATCTATGACTATATATCTATCCATAAAATCCATCATCAAGACAATTTTAAAGACTTTTGTGCTCCATCCTAAGAATCCATCTCTTTGAGAATCAAGGGAAATTGGCCCTATTCTTACAGGAATGTCATACAATTCTATGGTAAAATTGGAAGAACAATGCAATTGGTGTATTTAAGGCAATATTGTTATTAGGACCTAATTTTTCTTTAATTATGAAAATTTGTTTTAATGTTTACTTATTTTTGAGGGAGAGAGAGAGTGTAAGCGGTGGAGGGGGGGGAGAGAGAGAGAGAGAGAGAGAGAGAGAGAGAGAGAGAGAGAGAGAAAGACATAGTATCCGAGGCAGGCTCCAGGCTGTGAGTTGTCCACACAGAGCCCAATGCGGGGCTCAAACTCACAAACCATGAGATCGTGACCTGAGCTGATGTCTGATGCTAAACTGCCTAAACCACCCGGGAGCCCCTTTTCTTTAATTTTTTAATAAACAACATAAATTACAATTGATGTTTAAATAGCTGACCCTCTGTGTAGTCAAAAATCAGGGCGTAACTTTGGATTCTCCAAAAACTTAACCAGTAACAGCTTACTGTTGACTGGAAGCCTTACTGATAACAGTTGATTAACACATATTTTGAATTTTTTTAAAATATATGAAATTTATTGTCAAATTGGTTTCCATACAACACCCAGTGCTCATCCCAAAAGATGCCCTCTTCAATACCCATCACCCACTCTCCCCTCCCTCCCACCCCCCATCAGCCCTCAGTTTGTTCTCATTTTTTAAGAGTCTCTTATGCTTTGGCTATCTCCCACTCTAAGCTCTCTCTCTCTTTTTTTTTTTCCCTTCCCCTCCCCCATGGGTTCCTGTTAAGTTTCTCAGGATTCACATAAGAGTGAACACATATGGTATCTGTCTTTCTCTGTATGGCTTATTTCACTTAGCATCACACTCTCCAGTTCCGTCCACGTTGCTACAAAGGGCCATATTTCATTCTTTCTCATTGCCACATAGTATTCCATTGTGTATATAAACCACAGTTTCTTTATCCATTCATCAGTTGATGGACATTTAGGCTCTTTCCATAATTTGGCTATTGTTGAGAATGCTGCTATAAACATTGGGGTACAAGTGCCCCTATGCATCAGTACTCCTGTATCCCTTGGGCAAATTCCTAGCAGTGCTATTGCTGGGTCATAGGGTAGGTCTATTTTTAATTTTTTGAGGAACCTCCACACTGTTTTCCAGAGTGGCTGTACCAGTTTGCATTCCCACCAACAGTGCAAGAGGGTTCCCGTATCTCCACATCCTCTCCAGCATCTATAGTCTCCTGATTTGTTCATTTT
>NW_024412394.1:17995166-18017491 GCF_014898765.1 Herpailurus yagouaroundi | reverse complement strand
AAAAAAAAAATAGGCAGTGAGGATAATTTTTGCATATGGGGTGGGGCATGCTGGGTACCCCTTCGCATTTCATTGCTTGAGCAACTGGAAATTCAGTAACTTTAAGGGAATACATAGTAGCTCAGGTATATTGAGCATTTATATGTAACTGGCACATGGCACATAACTATTTTGCATAAATTATTTTCACAGCACTATGGCATATGTATTATTAGCTCCATTTTACAGATAAGATAATGGATGCTTCTGAGGGTTGAGAGACTTACCCTAGGCCCCATGGCTAATAATGCTGGTGCAGGGATTGTGAAATGCAGTCTGCCTAGTGTTTAAGCTTTCTCTTAAGCATGATGCTGCCTGCTGAATAAGTTACTAAAATGATCGCAAATGGTACATCACGCAGGGGTGGGGAGAGAATTAGATGGGAAAAGGATGGAGTAGTCTGGAAAATAAATCTTTCAATAAAATCTCATGTCTCGTAAAATTAGACCAATGCTAGTGAATACAGTTTAAGTTCAAGGACATGGCTTTATTTAACTAAGGGACAAAAGTGTTCCAATTTTATTTTGAAAATTTTGGCCCCCAAAGCAAGATGCTTTCACAGCCCTGGTCTTGGAATATGGAAAGACTCTGAAAGAAGGGAGGGGCTTCCTACCCTGATTTTGCATGAAAAGATGTCCACTGGAATAAAACAAAGAAATATGCCAAACAAGGGAAGAAAAGGACTTGGGAGCAGATATTATCAGTGCTGGGAGAGGCAACATCTGCACAAGGTTGTTAAGATGTAGCAAGTCAAGATGGCCGCTAAAGTAACCACAGGCTATGTGAAGAGATAAATGGTTGACCCCAGCCCGTGTCAGGCTACGATTGATGCCACTATCAGCCCTAGTGCCTTCCCAATGATTTTTTAAAAAAAATCTTTGATAGAATGTGTTATCTAGTTACTGGCATGAGGGCAATAGCCTGGAGGGGTGAAGGAAAAGGAAAGAATAAAAGGTCACTCCAGGAGGACAATCTCTGTCCGACTAAATGAGAAAAAAGGATCTAGCTCAAAAGGGGAGGAAATAAATAAATAACAATAAAAGCGGCTGCTAGGTGCACAGATGGGATAAGTGAAATCGCTGTTTCCCCCTTCCCTTTCCCACATCTCCCTCCCTCCATCCCTCCCTTCCTTCCTCCCTCCCTCCCTCCCTCCCTCCCTCCCTTCCTTCCTTCCTTCCTTCCTTCCTTCCTTCCTTCCTTCCTTCCTTCCTTCTCTATTTTCTTTCTTCTTCACCCTCTCTTCCTTCTTTGTCCCTTTTTCTTTTAAATTAAGAGAGACCCTAAGCTATTCCAGGGAATTTAGCAGATGCAGTTACGGTCTTTGTTTTTTCTCTTGAAATTTTTAAATGGACTGATGGGGATTGTTGTCTTTTTTTTTTTTTTTTCTTTTAATTTCTAGGAGAGGTGAAATTAAAGACATTAATTAGCCTGGAACTTTGTAAAATAATGATACTCCAAGAGTGAAAGATCCAAAACGAATAAAATGAAATTCCACCAGATAATAGAAAAATATGACTTTATAATATGCTATTCTTACATTATTTGTAGTGGACATGGGAATTCAATTCTGTAATAGCTTCCTGTCTTCTTCCTCAGGCACACACACACACACACACAGGTGTGCCCACGTGCATAGTTTTTTTCACAAGCACCTATATACACTTTTGGAGAGGCAGGAATAAAATTGTTTTTGCTCAGTATTTCCTGCACCAACAGAATTCTATTTGATGATAATAGAAACTTTAATTGGCTCCTTTTAGCCTCGAAACAAGTTTTATAGGGGAAAAGGAAAAGAAAGAACTGAGTATTTTTGTCCAAAAGAATATGGCTTTAATTACTATGAATTTTTTTTCTTTTAATTTGACCTGGAAAAATCCAGGTTTTTTTCTCCCTCATAGATTGTTGTAGAAGGTAAAATGTTGGTTCTAGTGCAAAGGGTCTGACGGCTGGAGTGGATCCATGGCATTAATATTTTCCTTTGAGAACAGTCATGTCAGACATAAAAGTCTTGGTCCCCAGAAACAACTCTGGAAAGAGGAGAGGAATCTATTGTAGGCAGATTTCATCCTTTTCTAAGGTCACAGGAGTTTAACAATGTGGCTCCTTGGTGTACATCTTTGGTTTTCACTAGCCAGTCCTGTGCAGGGTCATCTTTAGTTGGCACAAGCTGGAGGCCTCCCCTTTGTTTTGTCATTCCTTACTCTGTCAGAGGCATCAGAGCAAGGGAACAACATGAAACTTGATGTTGGAAGACATGGCTTCTAGTCTCTGCTAACACCATCTTACTAAGGGACCTGACTCAATGGTTCAGTTTCTTAGAGCCATAATTGCTCTCATGTATACAACGTCAGTAGTGCTTCACAATATCTTCCTGCAAAATTTTTCAGATTTATTTTTTTTTATTTTTTATTTTTTTTATTTTTTTTTTATTTATATATGAAATTTATTGTCAAATTGGTTTCCATACAACACCCAGTGCTCATCCCAAAAGGTGCCCTCCTCAATACCCATCACCCACCCTCTCCTCCCTCCCACCCCCCATCAACCCTCAGTTTGCTCTCAGTTCTCAACAGTCTCTTATGCTTTGGCTCTCTCCCACTCTAACCTCTTTTTTTTTTTTTTTCCTTCCCCTCCCCCATGGGTTCCTGTTGAGTTTCTCAGGATCCACATAAGAGATGAGCCTAAAGATTTGAAAACCTTCCAGAAGCATTTTTTATTTAAGGCTTTTTAAATGTTTGTTTATTTTTGGGAGAGACAGAGAAAGTGTGAGCTGGGGAAGGGCAGAGACAGAGGGAGACACAGAATCCAAGGCAGGCTCCAGGCTCTGAGCTGTCAGTACAGAGCCTGACACGGGGCTTAAACCCATGAACTGCGAGATCGTGACCTGAGCTGAAGTTGGATGCTTAACTGACTGAGCTGCCCAGGCATCCCAGAAAACCTTCTGAAAGTATTAAAGCATTATTCACCTCTGACATTTCTCATATTAATGTGGATTCCAGTAGCTAAGGTGGTGGTGGTGGTTGACTGTAATATGGCCAGGTTACTGCACAGAAAACTGTAATGTGGAATTTGCATTATAAAGCAATGAAACACTGGTTCTTGGAAACTTCCATAGGATTGATTAAAGTGGGAGCACGGTGGGAGAATAAAATTTTAGAACTAGATGAAAAATGTATATAGTGTGTATTTTTTGTGCTTTTACCGGTTTCTAGTTTGGCAATATAAAATATATGCTGTATAATTTGGCGAGCTCTTAGAATTAATATGTTTGTGATATTAAAAAAGTTTATCTTGTCAAGAATTTATCTCTTTTATTGAGGTATAAATTACATATAAAATGCATAGGTCTTAAATGTGTAGTTCATCGACACATATGCTGTGAAGCCCATGTTCAAAGTTACGGGATAGAGCATTTTTATCACCCAAGAAAGTTGGTTTTGCTTTAATTATTTTTGTTTCTTAATATTTTTGCCATAAATGGTAACGTAACAACTGAATCTTACAAAATATTTCTCCTGTTTTTGTTTAAGAAGTATGAGAGAGGCCAAGAGTAAGCAAGGGCACTCACTAAGCACCTGTTGTCAGGCACCGAGTTAGTCTTCACTTAATTAGCTAACTCATTATAATGACCCTTAAAAAAAAAATCTCCATTTTATGGATGAGGGACTGAGCTACCAAGTAATTATGAGACTTCCAAGGTCACACAGTAAATGGTGAATGTGGCATTTGAATGTGTGTTGCCCACTCCGAAGCTTATTTTCTTCAACGGGTCAAAGAAAACAGTTGCTGTGATTTGAAGACCAGAGGGTCTTCCACGGAATCACTGAAAGTGATGCTGAAAGTCCACATCTTCAGGAAAAAAGATCTGAATGAAAGAACTTCTCCCTCATGAGGGCAGAAAATGGAGTGTACATTTGATTGGTGATTTGGTCTAATTTGAGATCTTTCTGGGGCTATGTTTTTCTCATAATTTCAGATTTCTGGAAACTTTACCAGTATTGAGACAAGTTATTATATTGCTCTAGATTGTTCTCTAGGGCAGAGGCTCCTGATGTCTGAAGACAGAGCTTTGAAGACCTCACTCCACCACTCTTAGCATTTTGTCTTTGGGTATGTGTTGCCGGGTGGCTGCAAGTCTCCATTTTCTCGTCTGTAAATTGGATGACCAAGATGGATCCCTCGGAAGGTTGTTGTGAGGTTTTATAGGGTTGTGGAAGGAAGGGTCTTGGTGCAGTGCCTGATGTCCGATAAATTCAATCAGTGTTTACCATTATTATTGTTATAGTTATCATTCCTCCCAGCCCCTCGCCTTCAGTCCTGCCTGAGCATTTCAATTGTTTTGGTTTTTATTTTGCTATTTTCCAAATTCAAATCAATTTAAAATGCTGCCAAAATGGCGAGCTTACAGTGAGTGAGGAAACAACTGAGTCTGAGACTGTGCCATGCACTTGCTTGCCCTCAACCTCAGGCAGCGGGTGTTCCATCATGGTGCCCCCTATCTCCTGTACCCATTGATACACCCAGCACCTGCTAATATACTTGTTTCCCTTTACTTATTTATTTTATTTATTAAAAATCTTTATTTATTTCTGAGACAGTGCAGGGGAGGCGCAGAGAGAGAAGGAGACATAGAATCAGAAGGAGGCTCCAGGCTCTGAGCTGTCAGCACAGAGCCCAACATGGGGCTCAAACCCACGAACAGCAGGTTCTTGACCGAGCCGAGGTCAGATGCTTAACTGACTGAGCCACCAGGCGTCCTTTCATTCCCTTTAGATTATGTACATCTGAGGGGTGGTCTGAGCCCCTGGCACTGCGCCTGGAGTTTAGTGGGTGCTGTGCCACTATATGTTGACTAAATAACATGTCTAAGTTTCATTCCTAGACCAAAGTCCTCACTCTTCTATTTTCCTTGGGGAATGAGGAATAACGTAGGAGTTAATTTTCTGGGCAACCCAAAGATTTCCTTTTAAATCCCTAGCCATGTTTATTTTGTGTATTATCTTATAAAACAGTAGAGGTTTTTCTGCTTTTTTGACTGAGGATAGGCAGTAGAATGAAATGGTTTCTTGATGCTTCTGCATCATTTGCCTAAACACCCGTTATTTTACTTCTTAAAAACAATACCTCTACCCTGGGCTATTGAAATCACAGGAATGTGTGTGCTCCTCACTAAGTGACCCATGACTGTGCTGATATGGTCTGTCCCTTTCTTTGCTGTCAGCTCCAGGGGTCAGGTGTCACATCCAGTTGCTGTCGGCAGGCTCCCCTTCATCTAATCCATCCTTCTTTTCTTCACCAAGGAATGAGGTAACAAAATCTTAATAGATACATGTGCAAAATCAAAGTGAAAAGATTCTGAGAGCAGCCTTAAAAGATATTTCTTGAAGAAGTGCGTGAGGTTCAGTGGGCAACTACTCTGCCACATTCTCCTCCCCTCCCCCATCTCTCATTAGTCATCTTCTTGGCAGAGTTTGTGAGGCATCAGTGCTGTGCCTCTCACCGTCAGGGCCTCGTATAGTGTTCTTACAGAGTTAGAGCAAAATGTTATTACTTATCTTTATGGTGTTTTTAAAATTTTTAAAATTATTTTGTTTATTTAGTTTTGAGGGAAAGGGAGCGTGAGTGAAAGAGGGGCAGAGAGAGAGGAAGGCAGAGAATCCCAAGCAGGCTCCATGCTGTCAGTGCAGAGCCCAATGTGGGACTTTATCCCAGGAGCCATGAAATCAAGAGTCAGATGCTCAACTGACTGAGTCACCGATGTGCCCCTACAATGGGAAGTTTTTTAAAAAATATCCTAGGAGCATCTGGGTGGCTTAGTTGGTTGTGTCCAACTTTTGATTTCGGCTCAGGTCTGATCTCATGGTTTGAGAAACTAAGCCCAGCTTTGGACTCTGTGCTGATAGTGGGGACCCTGCTTGCAATTCTCTCTCTCCCTTTCTCTGCCCCTCCCTGGTTTGCATGTACCTGCTCTCTCTCTTTCTCTCAAAATAAATAAATAAACTTAAAAAGCTGCCCATTGTATAACTTCTAGAAATAATTTAGAAGTCTTGTAATACACAATAATAAGGGAACATACAACAAAGATTCTGTATGTTATTTTTAAGAATTACATTTGAATAATTGATGTTTCTATGAAAATGAAATCCAGTACTTCCAAAAATATCTTTGGAGACAAAGCCCACCTTTCCTGCTTTTCCCACATTCCTTCATTTGTGAACCATGAATTATCTGTATGATTGAGTGTCATCCTTGAGGATTTCCTCCTTTGTGTTGTAGGGGTGGTCTAGCCTTGATTTGATGAATGAAAGCCTTGAAATCACATGTGCCTTCTAGTTCACAGATTCTGAACTTCCTTTTCTTTATAACTGAGATTTTGCTTGCATTCCTTAGAGGCATTCCAGATTAGAGTCTCATTTCTCCTTTTACTTTTACTCTTACTTGGTCCAGGAATGCCTTAGGCGAAGGATACCCTTAAATTCTTCAGTGTAACACTGGCTTTTGGGAAAGGGCATTGGTTCTGAGCTTCATATCAATATCGGCATCCAGGCATGTTTAAAGTCCAGAGTCTGTACGGGATCCCTGACACAGAACAATGTTCTTAGGACTGTGGCATGAGTTTCAGAGTCCTGCTTCCAGTCTCTTTTAATAGGTCATTGAGGTGGAGGCTGACAACACACAAACTTTGTGCAAGGGCAGAGTGTGTGCGAATATACTTTTATCTCGAGCTCATTCCTTCTTTTCCATTGTGCTCTTTATTTATTATTTAAAAATTTATTCATTTGTTAGAAAGAGAGAACATGCACGCAAGTTGGGGATGCGCAGAGAGAGAGGGAGAGAGAGAATCCCAAGCAGGTTCTGTGATTTCAGCACAGAGCCCTGCTCGGGGCTCAAACTCATCAACTGTGAGATCACAACCTGAGCCAAAATCAAGGGTCTGACACTTAACTGACTGAGCCATCCAGGTGTCCCAGTACTCCTTAAAAAAATGCTTATTTATTTTGAGAGAGAGAGAGAGAGAGAGAGAGAGAGAGAGAGAGAACACACATGCATGAGCTGGGGAGGGCAGAGAGAGAGGGACACAGAGAATCCCAAGTAGGCTGCATGCTATCAGTGCAGAGCCTGATGGGATGCTTGGTCCCATGACCATGAGATCATGACCTGAGCCAAAATCAAGAGCTGAATGCTTACCCTACTGTTCCACCAAGGAGCCCCATTGCACTCCTTTTTTAAAAACAATTCTGTGTGCCTACGACCTTCTTTGGTGAACAGTAAAGTGAATAGCTTCCTTGTAGGCCTTTCTCTTGGGGAAACTATTTGATTCATGATGCGTTCACTTCCATTCACTGAACCAGAATTTTACCTAAGAAGAATCCATGACATCTTCCCAGCCTCATCAGTCTATTCACTGTATTCTCTCTGGGAAAATAATATTTTTAATGCTACAGAAAAAAAAAAAGTATTTTCATCTTGCCTTTTGAGTGAGCTGAAATCTCTCTATGGGTTCATTTCTTTTTGCCTTGTGGCCTGGCCCTTTGTCATAACGCAAAGTTTTCCAGTCTGTCCTTATGATCCAGGTTGCTGTGGAGCAAAGAACTTCATTAACGTTTTCCTGCTAGACTTGAAAAACAATTAGAGCAGTGACTTGAAGGAGTTAAAGAAAAGCCCCCAAACCCTGAAACCAAACAGACATCACAGGGCAGGGATAGCAGGTAAAGTGGTTGCTATAAACACTTTCTCTTGAAAGCTGTGTCTTTTCAATAAACACACTGTTAGGCCCTAGCAAAACATTTCCAGTTGCCTTCATGGGTGGTGCAGTGCTGGAAGCTGTTAACTCATGCTCAGTTAAATTTCAAATGTCAAAGCTCATTAATAGTGATTTTAGCCAAAGACAGCTTGTAAGGAGCTGTGCAAACTTAACTTCCTCAAATAAAATGAGAAGAAAGATGACCATTTAACATTGCTTTTCCTCCCCCTGCTTTCCTCACCTCCGCTTCGAGTTTGTTTTGGGTTTTATTGACAGTAGGTTTCAAGTTTATATTCCGCATTTCCCTTAATTTGCCTTGTCCTTTTATCCCCCCCTTGGGAAATAGGCCTATTACAAAGGTGTTGCGATGTTTCTTTGAGTTTTAGGAGGAGTGTTTTGTCTGTTTGAAGTGGGCCTGGAGGAGTCTGTGAAAGTGTTAAGGCAGAAGGTTCAGCTTTGGAGCGGGAGAAACACACTGTGATATGATTATGTGTTCAGATGCTGTTTTCAGCCTTGTCTGAATACAAATGCACAAGGAGATTCTGTTGACACAGTAATGAGGTTGCAAATGAAAATATTAATACAAGCAAGCACCCCTGTTATTTGTAGTCTGGTTGGTTCTCACCACTGTGCTTACCTGGGAAAACCAGATGAAGACTAAGTTTTAAAAACCTGCTCTGAATTTACTTGTGCAGCTGTGATTATGGGCTGGCCAGTTGTGTTAAATTCCATGACAAAATAATTAATAATGAAGCTATCAATTACAAATTTGATGTCAATTTGACCTACCTTTTGATTCTGGGTTTTGCTGGTAGCACACTGTAGTGTACTTCCTTCCTCGATACTGCAAGGCTTCCTGGGAACAGAGGAAGCAAGGCCTGGATTTCAGGGTGTGGTGTGGGAGGCTTAAGGAGCCAGGACAGATGCCTCAGAGGTGGGCTGGTATGGATATCTTGGAGCCTCTCTTATTGGGCTCTGTGGCTACAATTGTCTTGAGGAATTTAGGCTTGTGTTGCACTGTGGTTTTGTGTGACTGCAATCAGAGTTGAGACAGAGGGTCCTGGGGAGAATATGAAGGTTGAGTGTTTATCGGGATGGTGTTGTAGCAGGGGGTGTCTGGAGAGGGGTTATGGCGATTCTCTCCGGGGTATGCATGAGCCCCAAACAGAGGTTTGTGAGCCCTGTGGCTTTTTTCCATTTTTCATCAAAACAATGGAACAGTTTGTTTAGGTTTTTTAAAGAAGTTAACTGACTTGGACAAATTTTGCTGTGCTACCAAAGGTCATTAATTGTAAGCAGTCTACCATCTTGCTATTAAGAGGAATCTGGTTACATTCTATAAATGGATGTGTGTTCAGTTATTGTTTATAGATTTCAGTGATATTTGGCTCACAGATAAAGATTTAATAATATGGGATCCTGTTGAGTGGGCTATATTGTTAAGAGTTAGGGGGCACCTGGGTGGCTTAGTCGGTTGAGCCTCCGACTTTGGTTCAGGTCATGATCTCGTGGTCTGTGAATTTGAGCCCCGTGTCGGGCTCTGTGCCGACAGCTCAGAGCCTGGGGCCTGTTTCAGATTCTGTGTCTCCCTCTCTCTCAGACCCTCCCCCGCTCACGCTTTGTCTCTCTCTGTCTCAAAAATAAATAAACGTTAAAAAAAATTAAAAAAAAAAGAGTACTAAAAGTTAGAATGATTTATTTTTAAAAGCCAAGTAATTATAGGTTTCTTGGAGTAGGATTATAGACTCAGAAATACTCCTAAGAATACTCTCTTAGCTTTTATCTTCTCTACCTTCTCCTGTACACATCTAGATTTTGCCTTTTTTTAAGAAAAGAAACAAGGATGTGTGGTATTGTAAGAATTGGCTTGTATGTTGGTTTCTTTTAGACAGTGAGCTTCCTGAGAGCAGGGAATTATGTTATTTATCATTTTTGCCTTAGGGTCTACCACAGTACATGGTTCAATAAATGTTTATTGCTTGAATATAGTAAAACTTCATTAATTGATACACTAACAAGATTCTAGGTAGAATATTTAACTTAAGAGAAAAATCAATTTTATGGACTCTAGCACATCAATTATTTGCATGCAAATGGGGGTTGCAAATTACAAATAAGTGCTATCAATTTATTGCAGCAGCTCTGGACACACTCGGCTGGCAGACACAATGCCAGCAGTCTGAGTTATGCCTTGATGATATATTCGGAAATCTTTTCAAAAACACTAAATAACGTTAACAGAAGACAAAGAAATTGTAAAGTTTCAGGCAAGAGAAAGCTTTTGGTGTCACTGCAATCCACTGTTTGTGGCCTGCCTGTTCCACATAGCTGGTCTAATTCACTAATTTGGTCTAATTAACTTGAGAAGTGCCCACTATGTGCCGTGTACTGTGCTAGTGACTTGTAACATACAGGTGACTATGATGTAGTCCCTGGCCTGTGGAACTCACAATCTAGCAAGGTAAAACATCGACGTAAATGTGGACCACAAAAGCAGGAAAGTAGAGTGCAGGGCAGGTGTTGAGGGAAGAATGGTTTCTCAAGAGCCTAAAAAAGTCATCACAGGCAAATTTAAAATAGGGCTAGTCTTTGAAAGATGACTCTCTTGTCCATGAGAGAAGGAACATATACATAAGCATGGTCATGATATGTTCACAAGGCAGTGTGTCTTTTGGTATAGCTTGAGGACGGTACGTGTCCCAGGCGAGACATCGGGAGGAGCAAGAGATCAGGCTGGGGAGAGCAATTAAGTGGTGAGGGTTATGTTATGGGGCAGAGAGTTCTCTACTTACTTGAATTTAGACTTTATGCTCTGGGCACTGGCAACCAGCTCTCTTCTAAGCTTCATACCTGTGTATGATAAGTGTGTCTGTGGGAGGGGAGAGGGTAGGGGTATGTGTGTGTGTGTGAGAGAGCGAGAGAGACAGAGAGAATGTATGAATTAATGATGCTAATTTTTCTAGGAAGAGAATAGTACCAGTATTTGCAGTGGAGATAAGAATGGAGGGATGTGTGCAGAGTGAAAGCAGAGACCAGATAAGCTATTAAAATCAGTGGTCATTCATTCACCATCCATTCATTCAGTTAATAAGTGTTCATTAAACACCTGTGAGCCACACACTGTGCTAAACTCTAGATGTACAAACAGACCTGCTCTCTGTCCTCATGGAGCCTGTAGACAAGAAGATCCAGGTGAGAGCTGAACAACTCTGATACCCTGCACATGGAAAATAAAAGAATGAACTAAGAAGCATTTATGAAGCACTGATCACAGTTTGGTGACTTGTTGATGTCAGTGGTGAAGAGTAGGAGGAGTTGTAGATGTCTGTAGTTTATGTGTGGAGGAACTCTGTAATTTGGTGCATGGTGGTGTTATTAGGCAATATTTCAGGTATTGATGGCTAAGTTTGTGGGAAGGGGAAAATAATGCAGTTTTATGCATGCTGTGGGTGAGTGCTCCGTGTAACATTCAAATGGAGAAATGCAGCTGTTTAGAATTAAGGAGAGTGTTCAGTGTTTGAGATACAGATTTGAGAATTGTTATAAGGTAGATGATAAGAGAGGCCATGGGAGGTAGTGACAATATCTGGGAAGAAAGGGCAGATGAAGAAGAAGGGGATGGACACTTGGGGACTACCAGTATTGGTGGGATGACCAGAGAAGGAGGCTGGTCCCTGCCTGTGTGTTCTAGATTGCCTCTTCTCCTGCCTTGGCACAACTTGATGTCCTTAATAACCCGTTGCTGCATTTTCTGTGTCTCTTGTTCAGTTAGCTCATTTTCCTTAGCATATAAACTGTTCAGTCTTAAGGAACTCCAAATTTCCCCCAATCTTCTTTGGACCCTGTGGCTCCATTTACAAACTGGTTGTGTTCACTCCTTCCCTTCCAGACATGCTTGTTGAAAGGGTGGCACCATTGCTGTTTCCAGTTCCTTGCCTCTGTTCCACCTTTCCCCTCAAGTTTCTTGGCATTGACAGCCTCTTAGCACTGAAATGACCCTGGCCAAGTTCTCCTATAACTTCCTACTGAATAAGGACTATTTTTAAGTCCTTATGACCTGCTTTTAAGTGTGTTAGTCTTGTTGGGCTCTAATAATCACCTAACTCCAATTCAGTCCAGTGTAATTTCAAAACCTCAAACTTTCAGTCAGTTTTTAAAGACTCCCCCAACCCCAGATGGCTTGGAAACCTCCACTGGGGGAACCGTTATTTCTTCTTTTCATCTCTTTCCCACTTCTAAGAGTTGGCCCAGGGTGAGGGAGGATGACGGCAGAAAGACACATCATGTGTGGCAGGCACAGCAACAAAGCATGTTAACATGTGTCCTCTGGGTGGGTTTCATACAATTGTTAGCTCTCTCATGGGCTTCTCTGTGGGCCCATTAGAAATCCTGCCCATGTCCTTGAACTGCACTGTCTCGGAATGGCTGGCCCGTTGCTTTTTTGGGGTGGGGGACTTTGCTTTCCCCTAGCAATCTAGTCTGCCTCTTGGCAAAAATCCCTTGGTAGCACCTCATATCTGTTCCCTTTGATGGGGCACACAATCACCTTTGTCCAGCAGTGACATGTAGTTGCTCCCAACCCAGTGCCCTCTTTCCCCTCTGCTGCTGGGCAGGGAAAAGGCTCCAGGCTCTCACCTGTAGACTTTGCAGGTGTGAATCAAATGCTAGTGCCTTTTCCATTAAGCTCTCCTATTGCTTCCTTTGAATTCCCTCTCATTTGGCTTAGATGAAGTGAGAGTGGGATTAGAAAATATTACAATATTTTAAACACCGTGAAGTGACATGATGTGGGGTAAGTACGATAGAAGCAAGTGTAAAGCCCATTGGGAGCAGAAAAAAGAGGGAAGGGAACAGCTAGTTCTGCACTAGGGTGAGGGAGGCACAAGCAAAAGCTTCACTGAAAAGGGAGATGACCTGGGTTTTGAAGACTGAGCAGGCATTTGCCTGATAGAATAGGGCTGAAAGGTCTTCTAGAGGGAGGTAGTAGAGGTGACCCCCCTGAGTAAAGGTGTGGAGGTGTGAAATAGAGTGTGGCTGGGGGAAACAGGTGATTTCTGTGTGCTGTCACACAGTGGGTAGGTGAGTGGCCTCTCCAGAGAGGTGAACAGGGACTAGAGCAGAGAGGCTTCGTAGACACGTGCATGCACACACAGACAGTGGGCAAACACTCCACAGAGCAAAAAGGCAAACATGTATGCTGAGACTTGTCCTCTTTTTTGTTTTTTTGTTCCTTCATCTGGTGTTTTTGGGGGACCTTGAAGAAGTCATTTAACTTCTCTGGGCTCCAGTGCCCTCTCTAAAACATGAGGAGACTGGGTGCTCTAAAATTCCTCAATTCCTCACGAGGTCTATAGGCGCATCAAAACAACTGCCTAAATTTCATTTTTTTTAAAATTTTTTTTCAACGTTTTTTATTTATTTTTGGGACAGAGAGAGACAGAGCATGAACGGGGGGAGGGGCAGAGAGAGAGGGAGACACAGAATCGGAAACAGGCTCCAGGCTCCGAGCCATCAGCCCAGAGCCCGATGCGGGGCTCGAACTCACGGACCGCGAGATAGTGACCTGGCTGAGGTCGGACGCTTAACCGACTGCGCCACCCAGGCGCCCCTCATTTTAATCTATTGCTTTGGTCAAGAGAACTCGAGAACCCAAGATGTTTAGTGGTTTAATTTTTTTAATGTTTATTCCTTTTTGAGAGAGAGTGTATGATCAGGGAAGGGGCAGGGAGAGAGGGAGACACAGAATCTGAAGCAGGCTCCAGGTTCTGAGCTGTCAGCACAGAGTTCAACATGAGGTTCAAACTCACGGACTGTGAGATTATGACTTGAGCCAAACTTGGAAGCGTAACCAACTGAGCCACCCAGGCACCTCAAGAAGTTTAGTGATTTAAATAAAAACAAACACCTTTTTTCCCCCCAGTTAAAAAATTTTTTTTAAATGTTTATTTTTGAGAGAGAAACAGAGCATGAGCGGGAGAGGGGCAGAAAGAGAGAGAGAGAGAGAGAGAGAGAGAGAGAGAGAGAGAGAGGATCTGAAGGAAGCTCCACGCTCTGAGCCATCAGCACAGAGCCTGACACGGGGCTTGAACTCACAAACTGTGAGATCATGGCCTGAGCCGAAGTTGGACACTTAACTGACTGAGTCCCCCAGTTTTTAAATTGTGGTGAAATATGTATAACAAAATTTACCATTTGAACTATGTTCAGTCATACAGTACAGTTCAAATACATTCATATTGTTGTGCAGCCATCACCCCTGTTCATCTCCAGAATGTTTTCATCTTCCCAAACTGAAACTCTGTAGCCATTAAACAATAACCTCCCATGCCCCCTGCCCCCAGCCCTTGGCAACCATCATTCTGCTTTTTTGTCTCTATGGATTTGACAGCAGAGGTGCCTCATCTAAGTAGAATCATACAATATTTTTCCTTTGCTGGTTGGATCACTTCTCTTAGCATATTAGGGTTCATAGAGGTTGTAACATGTGTCAGAATTTTCTTCCTTTTTAAGGCTGAATAATATTTCTTAATGTTTTATTTATTTTTGAGAGACAGAGAGAGGAGTTGGGGAGGGGCAGAGAGAGAGGGAGACACAGAATCTGAGCTGTCAGGACACAGCCCGACATGGGGCTCAAACCCACAAATGGTGAGATCATGACCTGAGCTGAAGTCAGACACTTAACCAACTGAGCCACCAAGGAGCCCAAGGCTGAATAATATTGCGCTGTATATATATACACACACACCACATTTTTCTATCCATTTATTGCGATGAGTGTGTGGGCTGCTTTCACTTTTGGCTAATGTAAAGAATGCTACTGTGAACATGAGTGTGCCAATATTTGAGTCCCTGCTTTCAATTCTTTTAGATATATACCCAGAAGTCAAAAGGTCAGGTTATATGGCAATCCTATGTTTAATTTTGTGAGGAACTGCCATATCACTTCCAAAGTGGTCGCATCATTTTACATTCTTACCAGCAATGCACAAGAATCCCAATTTTCTACATTCTTACAAAAATCTGGCATTTTATTGATTGATTGATTGATTGATTCTACTAATAGCCATCCTTTTGGGTGTGAAGTGGTATCATGTTTTTATTTTATTTTTTTTATTAAAAATTTTTTTTTAACATTCATTTATTATTGAGAGACAGAGAGACACAGAGCATGAGCGGGGGGCGGGGGGGGCGAGAGATGGAGAGACACAGAATCTGAAGTAGGCTCCAAGCTCTGAGCTGTCAGCACAGAGCCCAACGTGGGGCTCAAACTCACAAACTGCGAGATCATGACCAGAGCTGAAGTCAGACGCTTAACTGACTGAGCCACCCAGGTGCCCTCATTATGTTTGTTTTTTTTTTTAAATAATTATTTATTTTTTGAGAGAGAGAAGAAGGGAGAGAGAAAGAGCATGAGTGGGGAGGGGCAGAGATTGGGAGAGGGAGAGAATCCCAAACAGGCTCCTTGCTAACAGAACAGAGCCCAATGTGGGACTCAATTCTACAAACCATGAGATAATGATCTGAGCTGAAATCAAGAGTCAGATGCTTAACTGACAGAGCCACCCAGGCACCCCCATCACTCTGGTTTTGACTTACATTTTCCTTATGGTTATAGTTAGTGACATTGAACATGTTTTCATATCCTTATTCATATCCTTATTATCTTCTTTGGAGAAATGTTTATTCATATCCTTTGCCCAATTAAAAAAAATTTTAATGTTTATTTATTTCTGCAACAGAGAGACACAAAGCATGAGTGTTGGGGAGTGGCAGAGAGAGAGGGAAACACAGAATCAGAAGCAGGCTCCAGGCTCTGAGCTGTCAGCGCAGAGCCTGATGCAGGGCTCGAACTCACAAACTGTGAGATCATGACCTGAGCCAAAGTCGGTTGCTCAATGGACTGAGCCACCCAGGCACCCCTCCTTTGCCCAGTTTTAAATACAGTTGTTTGAGATTTTGTTACTGAGTTATTGGAGTTCTTTATATATTCTGGGTATTAATCCCTTATCAGATACATGATTTGCAAGTATTTTCTTCCATTCCATGGAATGGAATTTCCAACCATTCTATGTTACTATATTGTTAATGTCCTTTGATATGCAAAAGTTTTAATTTGGCGAAGTCCACTTTATCTGTTTTTTATTTTGTTTCTGTGCTTTTGGTGTCATATCCAACAAATCATTGCCGAATTTAATATCATGAAGATTTCTCCTGTGTAAAAACAAAGAGACATCTTTTATATAAATTATAATCGGCCTAAGTTTTATCTTTAAAATCCAAGTCTCTTGCTTGGTCTGCAGAATGTAAATAAGCTGCACTTTTTGGCTTTTTTTTTTTTTTTTTTTTTTGCCGTGTAGCCTCTACACATTCTATAGATACCTTCTTATCATCTTGGTTGCTTAGGGAATCAGGCAAGGTGTCAATTGCAAATGTACATTACATTGTCTATAAATGTTCTCAAAATGTTCAAAGGTTTAAAAATGTTTTAAACTAAATCAAGTTTAGGTTTGCTTTGCTTTGGTCTCCCATATAAGAAACTTACAGACTTACAGATTAAAAACTACCCTCCCTCCTGAATTGGTTGAGTACAGTGGGAAAGAGGAGGGAGTAACAAGGCAGAGTTAGTTCTTTCTGCTATGTGTAATTGGTAAAGAGGTAAAGCCATTTTTTCTCGATTTTCTAGAACAACAGCAAAAACTCCTTTGGGTTGATCCTAGGCAAGGGAAACTTCATCTGGAGAAAGGGATGTCA
Organism: Herpailurus yagouaroundi; assembly: GCF_014898765.1. Classification (NCBI taxonomy): domain Eukaryota; kingdom Metazoa; phylum Chordata; class Mammalia; order Carnivora; family Felidae; genus Herpailurus; species Herpailurus yagouaroundi. The sequence goes on along the minus strand of NW_024412394.1, from coordinate 18,000,957 downwards.
GAAAGTTATCAAGTAGTAGGAGAGCGGGAATAATAGAAAGTTGTGCTATATGCTTGCTAGCTTTTTCATGGGATCATTGGAATGGCCCATTCCTACTGGAATGCAGAGTGATTGCTCCATCAAGAACATTTTAGAGGAGCCTGAGTGGCTCAGTTGGTTGAACGTCTACCTCTTGATTTTGGTTCAGGTGATGATGCCAGGGTCGTGGGATCGAGCCCTGCATAGGGCATCGCGCTGAGCATGGAGGCTGCTTGGGCTTCTCTCTTTCTCTTTTCCTCCCTCTGCCCCTCTCCCCCACTTGCACATGCACACATTCTCTTTCTCAAATAAAGAACAGTTCAGAAGCACTCCTTCTGAATACTAGAAAAATGCATAGTATATATAGGGTTCATCGCTATCTGCCATATCAGGCATCCATGGGGAGTCTTGGAACGTATCCCTGGTGGACGAGGGGAGACTAGTGCGTTGGAACATGTATCTAAGCTTTCAGCAACCCTGAAGTAATAGAGGGACTTATGGAGAGCTTTATTTCTTCTGATGGGAAAATGGGGAAAAGAGAAGTTTCTATTTCTTAAGGGAAAACAGAGGCCACATGAATAATTAATCCTTAGCAAGTTAATGAACTGATTTCCGGCAAGGGGCTAATTCCCCCAAATTGAGAGAATTCTGCAGAAAGGCGTTTTGCATGTGTTCTGAGAGGCATCATGGCCTCTGATCATTGTCCACTATTGTTTATTGAATTAGTCCAGCTTTGAATCTCTATGTAGCTGATTACTGATGCTTTAAGGCTCATTTCATAGAGGTCTTTGTGGCTTTCAAACTTCCAAGCTTTGTGGAGCTTCTTGGGTGACAACTATGTGTATGGATTGTTTGGTACTTGCCAAGGTTCTGGATTTTCTGCCTTTAAAGACACATAATAAGGAAAGTTTTTCAAATGTTTATATAAACTTAGGTGTATATGTTATAAGCACATGTTTATATGTCATGTGCATTGTGTACAATGAATTCCAGGTGACTGTAAAGCAAATGATTAAAGTCCATTTTTTTTCTATCTGGAAATTATATTGAGCTTGATGAATCTTTGAAAAGGCTTTGAAACATTTTTGCTTTACAAGGTTTTTCTCTGAAGAAGAGTATGCTAGAAGGAAAATGCATACATTAATCTTATTTACCAGCAATAAAAAAATAAAATATAGATATTTTAGAAATAGCTTAATGCACACTACTTCGATATACTAAATAGAGGTAGTTGATTTTTGGATGTTTTATTTTTAATCATGGGGACATTTAGATTATGTCACCACCTGCTTGCTGCTATCCATACTGATAACTGACATATGAAAATTTGGAAAAATAAAACACAGATATTTTTCCATCATGTCAAATGGCATGTGGTTTTGATCCTGAGAGTGGAGGGTTTCCATCAGACTGCCCTATCTGAAATCTCCGGGTCTATTTCCTCCTTTGCCTGGACTGCTGTTACTGGTAGTTGGTGTTATTCAATTATCTCTACATTTTACCTTGGTGTTTACCTCTAATGTCACTCAAGTCGGTAGATGATTCATTGCATCTGGAGCCAATAAGCAGAGTTTGGCAGAAAAGGGACAGTGTGTGGCGGATGTGTTTGGAGTAAAGGGAACACTGCACTTGAAACTGGGCTCTAAGAGCTTAGAAATCTAATTATCCATTCATGGGTACAGGGGTAGGTACCACAATGCCTGGTCCATAGCGAGCACCCAGTGAATGTTCTCAAAGATGATGGCAATGATTTTAATCAGCACAATCTGTATATATAAAAAAGGCATCTGTACCACAGTGCCCAGGAGATTTCCCCTAATTCTAGATACTCGAGATCTCATCCCAGCTCTGAAACACATTATTTCATCTTTCTCCTTCCTCAAGTAGGACTGATAATTTTGTGATATTAGCCTTAAAATGTATAACCTTTTGCATCATTAAATACCAGGCAATACATGCATGAATGCTCTAAGATAAAACGTGATGCTATTTTGATATCAGGAGAGCTAAAAACCTAAGTTAACATTCCGTTTGTCCTCCCCAAAAAGTATATTAATCCTACCCTGAAGATTAAAGGATGAGGGAAAAGGTATTTAATCAAGATCAGTGAAGATACCAGATACCGAATGGATCTCTCTGGTTTCTGAGCTTGGTTTTACCCGGCAAGGCAGTGTCTTTTTTTTTTTTTTTTTTTCTTTCTTTTTTCAGTGAGGGAATAAAAAGTCAGATCCTCTTTTGTCCTAAGGAAGAAACGTAAGCCAAAGAGTAGTGCTATTAGAGCCAATTATATTCAAATACTATTCTCAGAAGTAGAGTCAGAATATAGACTTTTAATATTCTTAGTATCTCCCAAAGGGCACACATTTTGGATCAGGAAAGTTTTGTATTTCTTCAGCTTAAAGACAAAGAGGTTGTGAAGACAGCATTTGCTGGCATTTGCTGTTTATCTTCAGTAGTCTTAGCTCTTCCTGAACAAATGGAAGGTCTCTATAGGTCTTAATTTAAACTTATTGGAATTGTAAATTTAAAAAATTCTGTTTCATGTCCTGTGTGTATGTGTGTGGGGGGGTGTCACTTAAGCAGTGAGAGAACATGCTGGCCATTGGCCAACACTGCCATCCCAACTTGGTGTGTTATTCACTCTTTTGAGCAGTAAGTTCAGTGAAGTGGGGGAAACCCAGGTGCAAACAAATGAAAAGACTTTCCAGAGATGTATAGTGGCATATTCATTTTCTATTGCTGCATTGCATAACAAATAACCACAGTCTCTGTGATTTAGAAAAATGCCTACTTATTATTTCACCGTTTCTCTGGGTTGGAAGTCTGGGCACAGAGTAGCTGGGTTCTCTGCTCCCAGTTTTCTGAGGCTGAAATTAAGGAGTCAGCCTTGCTACATTCTTATCTGGAGCTCAAGGTCTTTCTGCAGGTTGTTGGCAGAAGTCCGATCCTTTCAACCGCAAGACTGAGTCCTCATTTGCATGTTGGGTGTTGGCCAAGGACCATTTTCAGGTCCTAGAGGCTACTCTTGGTTCCCAGTCACAAGGTCCTCTTCATGATATGGCAGTTTGCTCCTTCGAGGCCAGTGGAGTGATCTGTCTTTTAAGGGCTCTCCTGATAGGTTGAAGCCTATCTCCTTCCTTCACCCTTGCCAAAACCTAATCGTGGAAGTGATATCCCATTGTACTCACCAACTGTCTACTGAAGGAGAGGGGATTGTGCTGAGCTTGTACACCAAGGTGCAGGAATTTTGGGGAGCACCTCAGGATTCTTCTTTAATACAGATAGTATGCTTGAATTTGAGGATTTGAGAAGGTCTCTAGACACGCTTTTGTGAAAGCCAAGGTTCTGCTGGCACTGAAGTGATGTATTCCATGTCTTCCTGGACTCTACTATTTCACCTAGTCTTCGACTCTCCCAGAGTACCAAGTAATGGGCCCAGTCTGCGTAATTTCTATTCTTGGAGACTTCATTGAGACTGTTAATTCTAGCTTCCTGTGAGGGGTTCAGGTCTTGGGTTGCCTCCCAGGAACTTCATGAGATGATCTGTACTTTTAGTAGAATATCCATCTCTATATTCAGTATTTCTCAAAGTAGGGCATGTCTGATGTGAACAAGAAGGCTCAGCTTTGTCTGGTTCTGATCCAAATGTAAGGAATAGCTGTGAAATAACTTCAGACCCAGAAATGTGCCTAGTCAGATCCTTGCTGTCTGTGAGCTGTGGGCACAGCTCTTCCAAAGAGATGGGAAAAGGAGAAAGTGGGAGGGAACCACAAAGGGGACCCAATTTGTTTGTGTTAATCAGAGATCTACCCACTTTCCTAATTGATTGTTCACTACAAAGTAGCTTGATGCTTCTTTAGCCTGGGAGCTAAATGTAATCAACTTTTGTTTGTTTCTGTAAATTTTTTTTTTCTTTTTGCCCTTAAGGAGATCATTATTTCTATTGTATGAAGATGGTAGCCCAAACATTAAAAGTAATTAGAGCAGATGGCAGTGAATACTTCTATTGTAAAATACACTGATGCTTATAAATGCGTTTTCATTATCTGGCTTCCTTCTTTCCCCTCTGCCACCACATATTCATTTTGTTTCCCTTCAGGTATAAAGGGGAGGAAAAAAAGAAAAGGAGGGGAGAAAAGGTTCCCCTGGTGTATGAAACTGAGGAGCTGTCAAAGGTTCATAGCAGGGAAAGTGTACTCCCGTGTATTCAATCACTGAAATTAAGTGTTTTCAAAGGCGGTGCAGTCATGGGTCCATTGCATGGGGAAATAACGTACTGTAGTCCATCACTTAAAATGTTAACCTTGTCTCTTACTAGTGACTGGGAACAGAAACACATGCTCTGTGCTCGCTGGTTAAATGGCAGTGTGTCAGCTCTGTGGAAAAGGCTAGCATGTATCTGTCAATCTTCTGATTTGGCTCTATGTGTGTATGTGTGCATTGGCATGTGTGTGTGGCACACACACACACTTGCTCACGCTTTTACTTGCATTTATGTAGTCTTCAGAGAACGGGTTTATTGCTTATTGGAAAATGAGGAGAATCGAACCAGTTTCCAGTATTTCGATGTGTATTCTTTACTAAGATGTTTTTGCTTGCCAGTCCCCAAACTCTGTAGTATACTTATTTATTTTTAATTATAGAAAGTTTCATTTTGAACATATTTAAATATTGACACAGTATATAGATGTACTGTACTGAGCATATTACAGGTGCGTTGACAATATCAATCCTTATTTCTATAGTGACAGTATGAATTGGAACATACCAGAAGTCAGCAAACTTTGTCTATAAAGATCCAGATAGTAAATAATTTAGATTTTGTGAACAATATAGTCACAAACTCAAAGCAGCTGTAAACAATATGTAAATGAATAGTCAGACCCATGTTCCAATTAAAATGTATTTGTCTAGGGGCGCCTGGGTGGCGCAGTCGGTTAAGCGTCCGACTTCAGCCAGGTCACGATCTCGCGGTCCGTGAGTTCGAGCCCCGCGTCAGGCTCTGGGCTGATGGCTCAGAGCCTGGAGCCTGTTTCCGATTCTGTGTCTCCCTCTCTCTCTGCCCCTCCCCCGTTCATGCTCTGTCTCTCTCTGTCGCAAAAATAAATAAACGTTGAAAAAAAATAAAAAAAAAACGTATTTGTCTAAACAGTGGGTGGACTGGATGTAAGCTGTAGTTTGCTGACCCTGTTATATACTACTGAATATTTTACATGATTCTTTTCTCTGTGGCATGTAAAGAACTTGAAACCTTTTTGCAGTGGGAAAAACAAACATCCCACTGCATCGGCAGGAAGGTTATAGAGCCGTGCACTCTTTCTTCTTTCAGACCACCACCCTGCCTACCCGCCTTGCTGACCCAGTGGCATTCTACGCATGCTCCTTCCTTAGGTCTTCTCCAGATAGCCTCTGGTTCTCACTCCACTCCTCCTCACACTCCACTTTATCACAGGCACAGTCCCTGATGGCTGGATATAAAATAACTCCTTCCACCCTGGCACTTCTGATACTCTTCACCCTGTTTTTTCTCCCCCTTCCTCCTCCTCCTCCTTCCTCCTCCTCCTCCTTCCTCCTCCTCCTCCTTCTCCTGCTTCCTCCCCCTTCCTCCTCCTCCTCCTTCCTCTTCCTCCTCCTTCCTCCTTCTCCTCCTTCCTCCTCCTTCCTCCTTCCTCCTTCCTCCTCCTCCTCCTCCTTCCTCCTCCTCCTCCTTCCTCCTCCTCCTCCTTCATCCTCCTCCTTCCTCCTCCTCCTCCTTCCTCCTCCTCCTCCTTCC
>NW_024412394.1:17929251-17995066 GCF_014898765.1 Herpailurus yagouaroundi | reverse complement strand
TCCTCCTCCTTCCTCCTTCCTCCTCCTCCTCCTTCCTCCTCCTCCTTTCTCCTCCTCCTCCTCCATCCTCTTCCATCCTCCTCCATCCTCTTCTATCCTCCTCCATCCTCTTCCATCCTCCTCCTTCCTCCTCCTTCCTCCTCCTTCCTCCTCCTTCCTCCTTCATTCTCCTCCTTCCTCCTCCTTCTCCTCCTTCTTCCTCCTCCTTCCTCCTCCTCCTTCCTCCTCCTCCTCCTTCCTCCTTCATTCTCCTCCTTCATCCTCCTTCTCCTCCTTCTTCCTCCTCCTTCCTCTTCCTCCTCCTCCTCCTCATCTTTCAGAGCACATTATTCATTTTGTATATTTAACTTTATCTTCCTAAAATATAAGCTCCATGAGGTCACGGATTTGTTTTGTTTTGTGCCTATATCAGTCTCTGGTGGGCAATGGGTGTTCCATAAATATTTGTTGAATCTAGGGATCCACCTGCTCCATAGTTCCAGGCAAGAAGGCTGAAGAGAGACTGGGATTATTCACTGGGGTTATTTCTGTTAGGTGCATGCAAAAATGGTTAGCTATTATTAATTGCTAAATTCAAAAAATTGTAAATTCAAAGTGGAGAGGGTACTATGTATGTTTTTCAGTTGAGAAAATTTAGTGATAGTATAAGTAAAATATCTAGCAGTGTGCCTGGGACATGAGACGCATGCAAGGATTTGTAGCTGTCATTGTCATTATTATTTCTCTGGCAAGTGGAACGATCTTCAAGTTTATAATTCAGAAGAGACATTGTTAGAGGAGATGTGAAGATTCACATGAAAGAAAAGATAAAGAGAGGCTCTGTAAATTTGTTCTGTTTGCAGACTCTAATAGTCCCCTGAAGCTCAAAAGTGTGAAAATAACTTATATGTAAGAAGCATTAAGTTAATACCAATATTTCTTGTGAAATAATGGGGTATAGGATATGTGTAGAACTGAGAGGTAAGCTAGTAAATAGCCTAGTTTTCTAACAGGTACAATGGGTAAATTTGAACTGGGTGCAATTCTGGCAAAAGGTATTGTTGCCATGGCTTTGAGTAGTCAATGTGCCGGATGGTGTGCAAGGACTTTCTTATGCTATCTCATGATCATGAAGGGTGTATAAGCACCAAGAAAAGAAAGTGATCACTTAGATCCAGCATGAGCTCAGTAAGAACAAATTATGCCAAACTAATTTAATTTCCTTTTTGTTCCCTAAGGAGTTATTAAATTATAGGTCAGGGGCTCTATTTGTAATCCTGGATTTGTGGATAGTTGACTTTTGTAAAATAAGCATTTTTTGTTTCATAATCAGCTGAAATAATCTCAGCCCATGTTAATTTATCTGCAGTGTTCAGATTAAAAAAGAAGAAGAAGAAGAAAAGGGGATTAATAAACTGGATTTTACCTATAAGGCAGTCTCCACCTGGGTCAGGCAGCTAATCTGTTGAACTCTCATGGTGCCTTGTTTATCCCTTTAGTTATTACACTTTATATTAATTGTATGGCTATTTGTCTTTTGCTCAATGATAATATGAGAACCTTAAGAAGAAGGATAAGGTCACATGTACCTGGAAGAGATGACTTCACATCAGGTCATATGTAAAAGGTTTGGGATTTTAATTGGGTAACCAGTTTAATATCACCCAACATAATAATACAATTATTAAAATAGCCAAGACTATTAGTTGGGAAAGCAAATGTTATTTAATAAATGATGTGAAGAAAGTTAATTATTTGGGGGGGAACGAAGAAAAATGGGAAACTTCTCACCAACATAAATTCCAAATTCTTTGAGGCTTAACGTACAGATATAAAACCGTACAAATCAAGAACACATAAATGATGTTTATGTCAGAATGAAAGAAGGGTGTCCTATACATAAAATAAGAGGACGTCGTGAGAGAAAATAGAAATAAATTTGTTTTTATAAAAATTAAAAATATTTCTGTGTGAAAGAGCATTGAAAAAAATTTGCAGCTTGAATTTTTTTTTAATGTTTATGTATTTTTGAGAAAGAGAGACAGAGCATGAGTGGGGGAGGAGCTGAGAGAAAGAGAGGTAGACACAGAATTTGAAGCAGGCCCCAGGCTCTGAGGTGACAGCATAGAGCCCCACGTGGAGCTCAAACTCACAAACTGTGAGATCATGACCTGAGCTGAAGTCAGATGCTTAATTGATTCAGTCACCCAGGTGCCCCCCAAATTTGTGGCTTTATATCTGATAATTTCAGTTATTAAAATGATAATTTACATGATGGCATAGTTATGGGCTCTGGGGTATCTCAGTCGGTTAAGCATCTGACTTTAGCTTAGATAATGATCGCGTAGTTTGTGAGTTCAAGCCCTGCGTTGGGCTCTGGGCTGACAGCTCAGAGCCTGGAGCCTGCTTTGGATTCTGTGTCTTCCTCTCTCTGTGCCCCTCCCCCGCTCATGCACTGATTCTCTCTCTCTCAAAAATAAATAAACATTAAAAAAGTTAAATGATGGCATAGTGATTAGGAGCCCTAATGAGAGCTGACCATACATTCAAATATATTTTTGGGGTGCCTAGTACATACCAGGCATTGGAGGAACTGGGGATATAGCAGAAACTCAAGAAGCTCTTGTGAAGCTTACATTTTGTTGGTGGTTGGCAGAGTATAAACAGATATACATGTTTCAGTGATAATAAATACTTTTGAGAAAATGAAGAAGGGTCAGGGGTGGAGAGAATGTTGGTCACAGGGACCTGTTTTGTCCTATTTCCAAAGCTTGCATGCTCAAGAAGGCATTCTGGTAAGGTGTCAGAACAGTTCTTCCTTGTCTTTGTCATCCAGGAGACACTGACTGGAGAGATTTCCCTCCTCTGTCTCCTCCAGCACCCCAGCTTAGCACATTTGCTTACAGATAGGTCTCTGCTCTGCTTGGTGCTCAAGCTTGCTGATCAATGACTTCTTTCAAGATGACTCTGGTGGTGTTGCAAGTACATTTAAGGTGACATGTAAGATTTGCAGACACTGCACATTTCCTGAAGTTCAGAGAAGTGCTGACATGCTGCAAGAAGAAAACAAATTGCATAAGCTTCCTAGCTGAGGCAGGGAAGTTTGTGCCTATATATGTGTGTGTGTGTGTGTGTGTGTGTGTGCGTGTGTGTGTGTGTATGTGTGTATATATATGTATATATACACACACGCACACACGCACATATATATATATATATATATATAGGCATAAACTTATATGTATATATTTTATTTTTTGGTTTATTTTGGGTTATATGAGCTGAGGTAAAAGATGAGGGTGAATTCTGGATAGTTCTTAAATCTCTATTTCCACCTCCACCCTATAGGCCTGTGAGGAAAATTTTTTTTTAAGTGTATATTAACGTTTATTTATTTTTGACAGAGAGACAGAGCGTGAGTGGGGGAAGGGCAGAGAAAGAGAGGGAGAAACAGAATCCAAAGCAGGCTCCAGGCTCTGAGCTGTCAGCACAGAGCCCAAGGTGGGGCTCGAACTCACCAGCGGTGAGATCATGACCTGGGCTGAAGTTGGACGTTTAACCGACTGAGCCACCCAGGCACCCTGGAAATGGTTTTGTTCATTTGTAGGATGGAAATGAGTGATTGGCTTATCTCAAGAAAACTAAAGCTAATGGCTGAGCATGTCAGGAACAATAGTGGAAGAAACTTATTAGGTGGAGGTGAAAACTGCTTTGACCAATAGGCGGAGCTGGTGACACAAAACGTGGTTTTCACCAAAAACGCCGTGTTGGCATCAATTGAGAGACTTTCAGATATATTGACAAGATGTCTTTTAAAATGCCCTTAGCAGGGGCGCCTGGGTGGCTCAGTTGGTTAAGACTCCGATTCTTGATTTTGGCTCAGGTCATCATCTTGTAGTTAGTGGGACTGAGCCCCATGTTGGGCTCTGGGCTGGTGGCATAGTGGAGCCCGCTTGGGATTCTCCTTTCTGTCTCTGCTCCTCCCCTGCTCTCACTCTCTCTCTCAAAAATAAAGAAACACTTTTAAATGCTCTTAGAATTCTTTTTTGCTTGATTGGATCAAAGTGATAGTGATTAGAAAGTGTGCCAGTCTCACGGTTTAATGGAGTGTTGCCCTGGTAGTCACAGGGCTGCCACTGACATGGGGAATGACACTACCAGTGTGTCGCCTCTGAAAATGTCAAGAGCTAAAATTGTGTGTTTGTAATTACGGGCTCACTGACAACTTGCAATTATGGCGATACATTTCTACTTCCCCAGGTAGCTGGTACATAGTTGAGGTTGCATTAATTTTTTATTTTTATTTTATTATTTCTTTTATTTGAGAGAGAGAGAGAGCAATCAGGGAAGAGGTGGAGAGAGAGAGGGAGGGGGAGAGAGAAAGAGAAAGAGAGAGAGAGGATCTTAAGCAGGTTCCATGCTCAGCACAGACCTTGATGTGGGGCTTAGAGCTTGATGCAGGGCTCAATACAAGATTCCACAGCCCTTGGATCATGACCTGGGATCATGAGTCAGAAGCTCAATTGACTGAACCACCCAGGTGCCCCGAGGCTGCATTAACTCTTTAGGGCTTTTAGTATTTAGTCACTGTTTTGTACTGTACCATGAACCATCAACAAAAATTTATACATCTCAAGGTACCATTATTATATTAAAGAGTAGTTTGGCACAAGGAAGCTTAGGTCTCTTGAAAAATAATGCTTAACATTTATGTTCATTTGAGGTATACCACACTAAGTCGAGAAACTGAAGGTAAATGAAAAAAAATGACAAAAGGTTTCACAGGGAGAAGGGAATCTGAGTCTTGGGTTTTGATTTAGATACACTCATCATCATTCGGTTTAGGTTTGAATAGAGCTTGAAAATGCAGAAAGGATTGTGAAAGAATGTGAGTGAAACCCAATGGATGCCAAACCCATGGGGTGCAGATTTTTAAGTCTTTTAGTTTCCACCTATTTGTTTAACTATTGTATCAGGAAGGTTGTTGCTCTCATGTGCATGTGTATTTATGTGTGTGTATAACATCTGTAAATGCATGTATGGGATTAGGAGTTCACTTAGAAATGATTCACTTGGGAAATTATCCCCTCGAGTTCCATTGAGCACTTACTATGTCAGATACTTTTTAGGGGTGGGGCGATACACAAAGTCTTTGCTTTCATTTGAGTAAGATCAATAGATGATAAATACACATGAAATTAAAGCTCTCATACCAGAATTAAGCAGTGTTGGGGAGAGGGAGTTATTGGAGGTGCTATTTTATTAAGGAGGTAGGGTAGGAGGTGTTATTTGCTCAGAGTCCTGAATGAGGAAGAAGAGTGAGCCAGCAGAGATTTTGAGGAAGAGTGTTCCAGGAGAGGCCAAGGTGAGTGAAATGGCCTGAATTGGGAGCTTTCTCTGTATCAATTCCATCTGTTTTTACCACTGTGGCCTTTGACACATCATTTAAACTCTTTGAGCCTTTGTTTCCTCAACTGTGAGGAGGAAATAACAATATTTAACCTTTCCACTTGCCAAGTTGGGGTTCAGTGTAGCAATTTTTGAAGGTTGACAGGCCAGGCCAAGATGTTATAACACATGGAAGGTAGCTAGTGTATGTATATAGAGGGTCTTCAGAGCAAGACAGAAAGTTATCTTAAAAGTTCACTTAGAGGTAGATAACAGATATCAGTGATAATTGGAAGTATTATGATGTTCCCAAATTAATTAATGCAAGAGACCATGGAATTGCTTTCCTTTGACTCCCTCACATACCTAATTAATGTTTAATTGTTCCAGATCTTTCCACTGTCAAAGTCATGAGCCTCTTTTTCTTGTTGTTCTGTAGGTGGGGTATAGATCTGACCACTAGGTTAATGTCTCAGGAAGAGTTATGTTGTTGAATCCTTCAAACTCATTAGAGCTCATCCACACCCCAATCTTGTCCAGCTTGCTGGCCTTCCTTAAGACCTTGTGCTTCGAGGACTGGTTTGAAGGAAGTGTCCAGGTTCCTTTTTGGGATGTATCTTCCTTCCCTCTAGCCCTTGCCCTGAATTCATCCTCAAACTTTGATGCAGAAGTGGTTATTTGAGGGATCATTAAAATGATGGTTCCCTGGGCCCTACCTCCTAAGCTTCTGATTCCATCATGGTGGCACTGAGGGACTCTCTACCTCAAACTGTTCTAAGCTGAGAAACTCCCTTTAAAATGAAGAGATAGGATTTCTCTAGAGTTTTTCCATTTCTGATCTTCTAGGAACCTAGTTAGGCTTATTCAAAAGTTCTTTTAGAGTGGACTTCCAGCCAATGTGACCAATAATCTAGTTCATCTTCTCTACAGTTGACTTTACTGTCTTTATTCAGTTTAGCCTCTCCCACCTTTTCACCACTTTATTCCATTTCAGTTTCCTCCTATTCACCTCCCTCTCCCTTTTTTAGATTTGATGGAAATGAATTAAGGGATTCTAAGAACATATAATGTATAGCCTGTAAGGACCACTTTGTGTAATTTTACTTCCCTTTGCCTAACTTCAGTGTGAAATCAGTAAAGAGCTAAAATTCTTTCATACTTTCTGAGTCTACAGATGGCCATTATGGGGATATAGTTCATACGACTTACAAAGATGCTCATGTATAGCCCCTTCTTTTCATGGTGCTAGTGCTGCTTATCCATCTCTTAAATTGGGAGGAGTCATGAACTTTTTTCTCCTTTGTAGGTGTAGAGAATAAAACAAAAACACTGCTTCTCCTTATCCCAAAGGCTTGTTGGCAATTGGGTTGGGTATACAACTCAAGACTATTGAGTTGGGGGGTCAGTACACTCTCCTGGAAAACCTATTGGCTATTCTGGCTACACACTTTTCCATTTTCTCTCTCAGAAATACTCCAGGGTACTATTCTCTGTGTAGGTGTAGTTATTGGTATTATAAACATGCTTTCCCTTCTTAATGATCTTTTCCCATCTGCTTCTAACACCTCACAAGAGGACTTTCTAGGCAGTTCTTTTATAGGAACCCAGGCTTCATATTTGGTGAGAATCTGGGTGGGAAGAAGTGTGTGGAAAGAGGCAGACACATGTATGTACTACCTCGAGGGAAATACCTTCTCTATTCTGATTTTATTTTACTTATAATTATAGTCCCATAACTGCACAAGATATTTAGACATGTTCTTGGCCTCTTACATGAGCTGAATACTGCTTTCTGTGTTTTTTTACATTCCTTTTTTGAAAAACATGTGACTTCAGTGTGACCATAAATTAAAAGAAAAGCCAACAGTTCTGTGAGGGGGACTGGAGTCTGAGTGGGAAGGGGGTGCTTCTTTATCTGGGCCCCTCTCGGCCTCGCTCCCTGCCCATCACTCACTCAAGCTATCCTTTGAAGTTAGGGGCCATTTCATTTATGCATTTTGTTTTCAGCACTGATGCACCAGGCATAGAGGGAAAGGCAACAACAATATCAAAAAGAGACAGAGTAGGAGGCTGGACTTGGAAAGAGGAATGTTCCTATAAAACAAGGACCCTTGGCAGTAGAGCCAATGAAAAATGATACCAATTACATAAAGCAAAATGCCACCCATCAAGCAGAACATTTTAATTCTCTCGATTCCAGGATATTTATGACTTTTTGTTCAAGACTCAATACATGTCTATAAAAATAAAAAATGGAATCGACCCTTCTATTCAGTAGAAAGGGACTTGTCCTGGAGAAAAATAAAAGGTAAGAAAACATGAGCAGCACCACATTGTTGGAGAATTCCAGTGGCCAACACAGAGACATTTCAAGTATAACTTTGCCCCTTCTGTATTTATCCCTTTTTGAGTTAGTCAAGAGAGGGTGACTAATTTTATCGAGACGTTTAACGTTACATGCAAATTAATTTTAGTTTAAGAGATTTCCATTTAGATTGATCCTCCATACTATTATGCTTTAAACCAAACAAAATAAAACATTAAAACTGTTTTCCAGGGCAACTTTTCCTTTCAGTTCTGCCTGAGATGGTCAAGGGCTTACAGTTGGTTTCCTGAGAGAGTGCCACAAGATGGCGACAATGTCACAGTGGAGAATGGCCAATTGCTACTGCTTGACACCAACACAAGCATCCTCAGCTTCCTGCACGTTAAAGGTTTGTGGAGTTTGGAGATCAGTGGTGGCATTACCATATATAATTCTTTCATTTTGGGGGCAGGAGGGAGGGGAACTTTTTGGATAAGTTCCAACACTTGGTTGAGAATTTATTCTGGGAACAAATTGAGATTTTAATGTAAAAGGAAGAAGTGGTCAGAGTGTTCAAAATGAAGGCCCTTTCTTTTGACTCTTATAAGCACAGAGCTTAATTATTTTATTTTTTCAAATAAAAGAAGGTTAACAATGTTACCAAAGAATATGCTTCTTTATTCAGGCACTTTGTAGTCATGCTTGTCCAGGGAAGCCCCCACAATATAGCAAAATGCTCTGAAAGTGGTTAATGTTGCTGCCTTTGAAATTCCCTGCCAAGAAAGCAATGTCTTCCTGCTCTTACCCTGTTGTGGTTTTGACTTCCTGGTCCCCTGGAAAGTCATATAAATAGGCTTCCTTATTGAAAATCTCGCCACATAGCTTTAGGGTCTGGGAAGTTGGATGAGAATTCAAATTTCAACTTCTCCACCACATCACCAAATGACTAAGTCACTTATTTCACCTCTTGGAGCATTTGTTTCCTTATCTGTTAAATGAGAATAAAAATCATTGCCTACTTCAGTGGCTGATAATAAGGAATGGTTATCAAAGTGACTGTCTTCATTGGCAAATGAAAATAGCTTTGGAAATGTGATTAGTTATGGGTAGCTATAAAACTCTGCACTAAAACATTATTCTTTATAAAAAATATGTTTAACACAAGGGCATTTGTTCTTGTTAAAGTAAGAGCATGGGGGAAATAAAGGGAAAATAAAATATTCTGAAGGGGATAAACTAATGTAATATGGATATCTGTCTCTTATGGATGGAATCAGGTTTCTGATTAGGCATTTCACATTCTATATTTTGGAAGGTGTGTGTGTGTGTGTGTGTGTGTGTGTGTGTGTGTGTGTGTGTGTTTGTGTGCTTCTGATATCAAGGAAGAAGTGTTCAGGCAAATCAGTTAATTTGTATCCTTTAGGAAAAATTGTCAGCTTAGGTTATTGACCTGTCTTTGTGTGTGTGTGTGGTGTGTGGTGTGTGTGTGTGTGTGTGTGTGTGTGTGTGTGTGTGTGTGTGTATGACCAGTGGCTTTGGGGAATGCTGACTTATTGATGGACATCAACTACCTAAGGACAAAGGAAAATTTTAGACTTATAGTCTCAGGTTAAAAATGTTCTTTGTAGGGGCTCCTTGGTGGCTCAGTCACTTAAGCATCCAACTTTGACTCAGATCATGATCTCACGGTTCGTGAGTTTGAGCTCTGCATCAGGTTTTGCTCTGATAACATGGATCCTGTATATGTCTGTCTGTCTGTCTGTCTCTCAAAAATAAATAAACATTTAAAAAATGTTCTTTGTAGACCTTTAACCAGGAGTCAAATGCTGCTGAAGGATGAGATGACCTTTAGGCTCTCAAGGGTCTTTGCCTTATATTGATATTATTTGAGAGAACTTTTCTAGCTAAAAGTCTAGATCAACTGAGTCTCTGGATGTCCCATTAGTTCCAGGTAATTGTTCAATCAAGCAATGGTGTGATAGGGCCAGAGACTGAAGATGGAGAAGAGGCATCAGAAGGTAAAGGGTAAGAGAAAGGCAGTGGCATGAGGAATATACACTTGATTTCTTACTTTTGGAGAGTTCAACATCTGAATAATGCAAATAGTTGTCTCGACCTGTCACCTTTTAAAAGTGGCTTTTATTAATACTCCTGGTCCAGGCAATATATTTCAATCTGAATTTACTTGGAATAAGTGAGCTAGATTTAGAGGAGTAAACTCTTATCCTGTGGAGAGGGAGAGTGAGTTATCTGAAGGATCCCCTCTTTTCTCCTGGAGAGTAGGGCCATTGATAGGAATGTGAGGGTAAGTAGTGGACACTGGTTTCTGTACAAATAGGTACAGGAGTTGTTGGTAGAGAGCAGGGTTGCCTGGAATGAAACTGAGATTTTTATCATACATAGATGGGTCATAGCTTCTAGAAAGAATGATGACAGGGAAGCCACACAGATCAAATTTGATTCAACCATGCCTTCTGGATACTTGTTAAGTGGCCTAGGAATTTGTATGAGGTATGAGAAAAAGTGAAGACTAATATTTAACGTGAATAAATGTGCATTATCACTAGAGAAGCTAATTAGGGAGAAAATACAAAAGAGTAAAATTTCTTTTTTTTTTAATTTTTTTTACATTTTTATTTATTTTTGAGGGAGGGAGAGAGAGAGAGAGAGAGAGAGAGAGAGAGAGAGAGACAAGGGGGGAGGGGCAGAGAGAGAATGAGACACAGAATCCGAAGCAGGCTCCAGGCTCTAAGCTGTCAGCACAGAGCCTGATGTGGGGCTCAAACTCACAAACTGTGAGATCATGACCTGAGCTGAAGTCAGATGCTTAACCGACTGAGCCACCTAGGCACCTCAAAAGAGTAAAATTTCTAATTCTAAAATATGTGTTGCAAGCAGTAAGGCAGAATACTCCAGAGGAGTGGGTATCAAGAATGTAAGATTAGGATTGGGTGGTAGGAGGTGAAGACCCTATCATTTATGTCTGAGATAAGTTTTGACCATTCATATACACACAGAATCCATCTTGCTTATTGGAACTGTTCATGTTCAGTGACTCAGGCTCCAAACCTTGGAAACATCCTAGACTTATTTCTGTTTCTCACATCCCATGACCAATCCATCAGTGAATCTTGTCTGGACCTTTGACTTGTGTCTCATAGATCAACGCATCCATTGGTACCAGTCTAGTTCTAAGCAACATAATTTTTGGCTGGGACCATTTCAAATGGCCCTGTAATTGATTCCCCTGTTTCTGATTCTTTGTCTTCCTTAGTAGCAGACCCCCCATTTTTGTTTGGGGCAACAAAGTATCCAGCCAAAATGCTACATTTCCTGGCCTCCATTTTAGTTAGACATAGCCTTGTGGCTTAGAGCCAATCAAGGAGATGTAAGGGGAGGTGTGGTACAGGGTATCTGGAAAGTTCCTAAAGTAGAGTTGACCCATTAGGATGCATGCCCTATTTGTCCTTGCTTCTTCCTCTTCTTTGCTTCTTGGAATGTAAATATAATAGCTACATTTTTAGCTGCCATCTTGGACAATGAGGTGATTCATTCAGAATGGGGAAGCAGAAAGATGGAAGAAACTCAGGATCCTGATGATTTTGGAGTTGCCAGTAGTAACACTGCAACTGGGACTGTTCACCTCTGAAGTTATTTCATGATTGAAGAAAAAGACTTCATGTGTTTAAGTCATTGGTGTTTGACTCTTATGCCATATGCTAAAGTAACCCCCCAATAGTTTATTGTACACATCCTTTAAAAATATGTCAGGTCTTGTACTTCTTTCCTCTAACACCCTCCAGTGTCTTCTCATCTCATTAGGAATAATCTAAACTTAACCGTTATCAAACTTCTGGTCCCTTCATTGACCAGTCTTCCTCATTCATTCTGTTTCAGCTCTTCTATAAACATACCAGGTGTACACATACCTCACGCCTTTGCCCAAAATGTCTTTTGCCTGGAATACTCTTCCTCCAGGTATGCATGTGGCTGGCTCACTTATTTTGTTTGTTCTCTGAGACAATATCAACTTATTAGAGAGGCCTTGATGATCATCTTTTCAGAAATTGCAACCACTTCTTAACTATTCTCTTTCCTTTTATTTTGCTTTACCTTCTTCATAACAATTTATCCTCACATATTATAAATTTACTTGGTTCATAGTCTGCTTCCTCTGCTAGCATAACCTCCAAAAGGCAAATGACTTCACCAATCTATTTACTACTGTCTCTTCAGTGTGTAGGATAGTGAGTATGTGTTGATGGTTGAATGAAACCATGTGCTTATGGTTGATGGACAGCTAAAATGATGCAGAGTTCAGATCCCGTATGAAATTTAAAAAGCATAATTTTTAAACTCTTGCTTTCTTAATTATCACTTTTCCTAACTTTTATTGTCTTTAGTTGTTCTTACATATATAGGTATATACGTATGCATAGGTACATATGTAAACACACATGTATATATGCACACATATATACACATAAATACATATATTTACATATATATACCTATATATAAGTGTATGCCACTGTGAATTGTGAGAAATATAAAATCCATTGGTAAGTTATTTTTCTGTTTCTAAAAGGCATTCGGAACTGGTAAAGGACTCCAACTCTCAAAAATCTGGTTGCTAGTATTGCTCTAAACCTATAATATCTTCTCTTGACTATACAGTGTGTGAAAGTACTTGAGGGATAATAAAAAGTTTATTCAAATATAAGATTGAATCATCATCATCAACAGTAATTCAGTCTCTGAATCTCTGTTACTCTCTTTTCCCTTTTAAAAAAATGTTAATTTATTTTGAGAGAGAGAGCCAGACACCCAAGTGGGGGAGGGATAGAGAGAGAGGGAGAGAGAGAGAAAGTCCCAAGCAGGCTCCACACTGTCAGTGTATAGCCTGACACAAAGCTCGATCCCACAAACCGTGAGATCATGACCTGGGTCGAAATCAAGAGTTAGACGCTTAACTGACTGAACCATCTCAGCACCCCTGTCTCTATTTCTCATACCCATTCATGGTATCATAAAAATAGCTGAGTGGAGTTTTCTTTCGGTTTCTGATATCATCTATGGGCCAAGATAAAGCATGAAAAGTTTCAAGCCAGAAATAATCTTTTCAAAAGATTTTAACAAACAAAATAAAAAGTATCACTGGTGGAGGCACTTTCTCCTCCATTCCCACATTACAAAGGTGACATTCTACGTGAAGAATATATATACTTTAAGAAAAGGATTAGTGTTACATAAAAGTGAAATTAGATCACCTAACAACTATATTTAGAACTACTTTATGAAAATATTGCATCTTCTATGTTATTTTTCCATACATGGAAGCCAGCATTCTAATATGTAGAAGACTAGGTAGGCCCCTACAACAGGAAAACTAATACAGCACCTCTACATATGGCCCTCAAGAGTCTTGAATTCTCTGTGCCTTCCTTGTATTTCCATCTGTAAAATAGAATTGATAGTCTTTTCTTATTAGTACAACTTAGAGAGGAAGATTATACATTTCTTTGAGGCAAAATTTTAGCCATTATTTATGATGCTATATGTACTGATTCCTGAACTTTATTAAAAAGTGGCACATTATTTTTGTGACCATAAGAGTGTAAGCTATATTTATTATATTTTGAGTTAATTAACAAAATATTCAGAACTTTCATTTACTTACCATCTCTACTTCTCCCTTCCATTTCTCCCTCTTTTTTAGATTGATTGTTAGGAGGTACTATTAAACACAAAAGAGAATTAACCCAATCAATTAATACTAATGAGCTGGGATAGAAATAGGCATATTGCCTTGATTTAATTAATGATATTTTTTGTTCTTTTATGTTAAGATGCCCGACGGCCATAAGCATCGCTGAATTAAAATTTATTATTTTATCCCAAGTAATTATGATGAGCCATAATAACAAAGGAGGGATGTTACCCTCTTGTCAGAGCCGTTATGCATCCTGGACAAGGATCTTGAGTTTGCAGTCTCTAGTTGGAGAAACATTCATATTTTCTGAATGAAGCAATGAATTTCTCTCACTTCTGATGGCCAGGCAGTTTGACATAAAGTGGCCTAGAAATAATGATTAAGAAAGGGTCAATGGGGGAATGAACTCTAGAAACCCATCTTCCCTTGGTTTTGGGCTTTCAGAAGGAAGACATTTCAGTTTCTTCCTACTTATAATGCCATCCCTTTAAAATGCTTGAGCAGAAACTTATTTCTAGTCTCTGTTGCTGCTTAATAGTGCACTGGTCTCCTTTAATGTGATTTTCTATTTCTTGGTCTACTGGTGTATACCAAAGCAGTTAAATGCTTAGCGGGCTTTTGGGCCAGAGAAAACAGTCTGAATCTGGTTTTTGCTTCTTACTAGTCCTGTGACCTTGGGCAAGTTGCATAACCTCCATAAACCTCACATTTCTCATTAGGGTCATGGCTGTTATAATGACAGCAACAGTAACAATGATGACTATCATTTACTTGTTTGCTATTGTGTGGCAAGTCTACAAAGTATTGTGCAACTCAGATGGGTGTTTTGAATATTACATGAGGGAATGTTTGTAAAGCCCTCAGCACAGGGCTTGGTCCAGAGTAAACACCCAATTAATAGTTTTTGTTTTGTTTTGTTTTGTTTTGTTTTGTTTTGTTTTCCGGACTGATGGGGATAAGAGAAGAGATGGCTGAAATATCAGGCCTAAGTTGCAATTTTATTTACAGATAGTGGCTGCTTCTATATACAAAGCAAACTGGATTACTGAAAGAATTAGCTTGGTAATAAGGACGTTGTATTGCTTTTGCCTCTGTTATCTTCAGAATACATGTTGAAGTGCTTTTCTTTCTATGGCGGGAGAGGGAAAGATACAGAGATGGCAGGAGCAGAGTCTGTCCATTTGGTTGTCTCCATTTTCCTTGTTATTTTGACTTAATGGAAGTGTGTTTTTCTGGTGCTGTTCAGAATATGGTCTTGTTTTCTCTGATTTTTTGTGGTCTACAGTTTTGAAGGTACTGAGATCTCTTTAGTATATTTGGGATTTCTGTGGTATGCAAATGAATATTCTTGGCTCGTTGAGATGAGCTATCTTCTCTTGATCCACTATCAAGTTCTTTGTGGAATTTTTTCATCCCTGGAAAGGATTTGAGGATTTCAGAGTGAGGTTTTTGGTGCTGTACCCAGCACAGCCTTTTTTTTAAATCCTCAGGATTCTACACTTTGTTCCTTGTGGTTAGCACCCAATCAGCCTCAGTTTCACTAGGTGCGGGCTTCGGGTAATGCTTTACCAGTGTTGTGATCTGGGAATGCCATGAGGCAGGACTGCCCTGGGACATAGCTTGTGGTTTCCGTGTGCATTCGGTCTCCGTGAGTCACTGGGCAGATTACCCAGTGCCTATAATTTTGACCTCACAGATATCAGCATGGATTTAAAATCTAACCACAGGCAGGCTGGAGTTTTGATAAAAATGAAATATTCTGCATTAATATTTCCTTCTTTCTTAAGTATATAATATATTGGTCAACATGAGAAGGTTATTTGGGCTGGTAAAATTTGTTACAAATTGGTATGTTTAAAGTAATTAAAAGTTGGTGGAAAAAGGAGATTGACTCTTCTCCAGCTGAAACATAGCTACTCTTCAAGGCAGGGGATGGGATAATTATGTGCACACAGCGCAGCAAGTTTGACTTATTGCAGTTTGGTCAGGAAACCGAGGGCCTGAGTTCAAATTTGAGGGAGCCACAGATTCTCCTTTAGCTTTGAGTAAGGTGCTGGTCCTCAAATCAATGCAGAAAATGGAATTGATGGTGACTCTTTTCCCTTTGTTAGGAGGGAAGTGCAATAAAGGAGTTAATGTGCTTTCTTCCCACTTTTCCAATCATGGTGCTCCAGAATGGGCTGAGTTTTGCAGTAGTCAAAAGAGGAAGCCTCGTGAAGATGTCAGCATCCAGAAAGAAATAATCTGACATTTTTGTTTTCTTTTTAAAAATGTTTTATTTATCTTTGAGAGCAAGTGAGGGCACAAGCAGGAAAGAGGGGGGACAGAGGATCCAAAGCGGACTCAGTGTTGGCAGCAATGAAACCAACATGGGGCTCAAAACTCTTGAACCATGAGATCATGACCTGAGCTGAAGTCGGATGCTCAACCAACTGAGCCACCCAGGCACCCCAGACCTGCCTTTTTGAAACCCACCCTGAATCCCCTTTACCTTGTGTGTCTCCATATGTTAGTCTTTTGCTGGTGACTACATATTTAATATTAGGGTGTGTTTTTTAATTCCCTCTACCTTTGGAGAATGGGTGATATAGGTTATACACTTAAGAAAGTAGGATCCAGGTCTGTTTTTGCTCACCATTGTATAGAGAGAACATTACATCTTCAGGCACATAGTAGGTATTCAAATAATTGTTGAATGAGTGAACTAATGAATGAATTTCTGACCTAAAGAGGCAGATTAACGTCAGTTGTGGATTTCTCTGTAATCAGAGTCCTTCCTGGTATTCTCAAATGTTAGTGGATTAGTCCAGACAGTGACCAATTTCATTTACTATTTGTGTATCAGGAGATCAGAGACAAAGGCTTTTTACTGTGGGGGACACTTGGCTCTGAAACCCCTTATTTTTCCCAATCAGACAATGACTTACATTATTTACCTCCAGAGAACAGTCCCAGACACGCTTGATTAGCCTTAAATGAAAGATAAGCCATAGCTATGAGAAAGGACATGCTTTCAATAGATGGGCAGACAGACAGATAGATAGATATTAAACAATTTACAGTTTTATGTCTTGACAACTTGAATGTTGTAACATGAAAAATGCTATCGAAAAGGGACCAGTCCCTTCCTAGCACAGAAGCTGTAATATTTTCAGTAATGAAAGATAAATATTTCAAACTTTCTTACTTAAAAGCCTTCACTGACTTTCCATTAGCCTTTAAAATCAAACCTAAACTCCTTAATATGGCTTATAGGGTCCTTCAGGGTTTGATCTCTCCTTACCTCTTTTAAAAAAAATTTTTTTTAAATGTTTATTCATCTTTGAGAGACAGAGTGTGAGCAGGGGAGGAGTAGAGAGAGAAGGAGACATAGAATCTGAAACAGGCTCCAGGCTCTGAGCTGTCCGCACAGAGCCTTACACCGGGCTTGAACCTACGAATCATGAGATCATGACCTGAGCTGAAGTCAGATGCTTTACCAACTGAGCCACTCAGACACCCATCTCCTTAAGTGTTTACCTCATTTTTTTGATTAACGTTTTCCATATCCTCTTTATCAAGGTCAAAAACAGAACTGGAAATCTGGGATGCTTATGTACCCAGGATTCTTACACATATAAAAATCAGAGACTAAGCATTTCATTACTTTTATTTCTCATGTACTGTAATATTCCTGAGGGTCAGGAAAAGGTAGGAGTTATCATTTTTTAAATAAATAAATACTATGAGGAAACAACTGTGATCTTTCACTTGTGAAGTTATTATGCTATAGCCAAATTATGTTCACAATAGTCAGAGAACAATTAGACCTGGAACCTTTTGAACTGCTTCGAGAAATGTATCAAGTTGGAAGGCTATTAAAAAATGTGATTGGGGGGGTGCCTGTGTGGCTCACTCGGTTAAGCATCTGATTTCAGCTCAGGTAATTGTGTCACGGGTCATGGGTTCGAGCCCCGAGTCGGGCTCTGTACTTACAGCTGGGAGTCTGGAGACTGTTTCAGATTCTGTGTCTCCCTCTCTCTCTGCCCCTACCCCACTTGTGCTCTGTTTCTCTCAAAAATAAATAAATATTTAAAAAAATGTGAATGAGTCCATGCTAATTGAATGTTGATAGAAGGAAGGAGATCATTTGAATGAATGAGTTACTTGGTAGCTAGAGAGATTTTTTTTTATCTGCCTGGTATAGACTTTAAAGAAAAGATAGGTTTTTGTTCTTTTGTGTGATTGTGGATTGTTCTTTTTTTGTTCCCCTGGTCTTTTCATTTCCTCCTTACAAACAGCTTCCTCTCCACCACCCTGAGATTTTAAGTGACTTTTTAGAAATCCATGGAACAGCTGAGGGACTTGACTACTTAAATGCCAGAAGCTGTGTTGGAAAAAGGAAGTGATGCTTTTTGGGAGATAGAAAGGAACCAAGGTTTAGTTAAGTAGCAATTGATGATAGTAGCTATAATGACGAAGGCATTTATTTGTATCTGTGTTTTGGTTCCTTTGAATATTTCTAGTAGTTTCTTTCCCACGAATATGTTTACACCTTATAGTTAGTGTAGAGTTAATTAATTTATAAAGTTAACTTAATGAGTTTTATGTTTCAGAGCAAAAAGTAAAAACTGATTGACAATCTTTATCTTTCTCAATTATCTGTAAAATTGGCCAATTCACTAAAACCAGGGTGTTTCTATTTATCGGGGGCAATTACACTTCACCTGACCTTGTGGCTGTAGAGACTGTATTTTTTGCATTTTTTTTTTAATGTCAGCACCTAGCAGAAAGGGTGGAAAATAACAGCAAATGTTGGATGAATTAAGAAGTGAATTAATTTGCAATACCAGCCTTGTAGTTTTCAACCGATTTTAGATGAGCGTATACAGCATAAGACTATGGACACTTAGAGCAATGGCTTAATTTACCTAGAGCAGTAGTTTTCAAAGTGTGGTCCCTGATCAACATCAGTATCATGTGGGAACTTGCTAGAAATGCAAATTTTGGGGCCCCATAGCAAATCAGCTTTGGGTATGAGACCTGCCAATCTGTGTTTGGAGACCTCCAGGTGACTTCTATGCATGTTCAAGTTTGAGAACTACTAGGCTAAAGCAGTAAAGGGAGCCATAAAGAATTGTCAGGACTGGAAGCCAATGAATATAGCCCTGCTAATCTTTTCCCAAAGGCTATGGACCCTTTGCAAAGAACAGTGAAAACTTGGCTGGCCACATTGCAAGGGCCAGTCCTGAGCATGGCATTCTTCATTACATGCGGTTCTCTATCCTGCCAGGGAAATCAGAGCTGATGAAAATGATTTCTCCCAACTGCCATAGTGTGTGGCTCTGAGTCGGTGATTTTATTTCAGATATTCCCCCCACCCCACCCCCACCCCCACCCCCCAGTCTCCATTGCCAGTTTGACAGTAATACTGGGCTAATTAAGGAATTAGCACGTGGCATCCATTTCAGAGAGGTGTGTGATTCTTTTCCTGCACCCTGAGAACATCTTTTGCCCATACTTTTGAGTTCATATTTTCTTTTTGTAATCAGGCAGAGACATTACAATTAAAATACCGTTAAAGTGATTCTGGCAAGTATTGCAATAAGCATGTTTTTTAATTAAAGGAAGAACGGGGGGATGCATAAGCAGCATCAGCTAAAGGGGAAATTTTCATTCGATATCTATTTTAATTGAAATGAAAAAAAAAAAAACCATCAGGAAAAGCAGCAGCAGCAGCAGCCTGTGCCTGTGTGTGTGTGGCTTGCTCCCAGGTTGCTAGGTTTAGGTGTTCTGTGCTTGATTAATTAGTAACCAGCCCGAGAGTCCATTCCCTTCGCCCCCAATCCTTAAAGCCTGATTTATGCCTCACATCCCCCATGAATATGTGAGGGCTCAGGCATCTATTTCCTGAGCTGCTAGTGGATAGGATTATGGAGCGTGCACTGAGCTCTTGGGGGCTCTCGTTTGCCAGCCAAATTGATTTTCCGCCTTTCTGGCCGGGGACAAGCCCACCTCGAAGGCTTCTAGGCTCTGCTCCAGTGGATCAGGCACAAGCCTAATCCGGATCTTGCCAACAAAGGAAGCTGTGTGCATCCCCAACACAGCTTTGGGCTGTGTCTGCCTTCCCCCAGTACTACTTTTCTCCCCTCTCTCTCTCTCACCTCCTCCTGATGCCCACCCCTACAGCAACACCGTCCGGTAGGGTGCAGTAATGGGCCCGGATAGCTCAGCCAGCTCTTCTTACCCAGGCAGAGGAGGGGTCTGTCCACCCTGAATGGATAGTTTTCTACAATTCTCCAGGGAGAGAGAGAATTCCAGAGGCTTCCCTATGTATTTGAGTGTATAACTACAGGAAGGGTAACCAGATCCAGGCTGCTAAATGTTTTAAGGAATTATTTAAGGTTGACTCAAAAAACTGAATGGGGGTTCATCAATATAAACAAGTAAATGGAATCATTTATATATACAAATTTAGGGAGTTCAGGCTTTGAGCAATGAATTATCTAGTTTGGGTTACAGATTGATGGAATTAATTGAGGTCCTCAGATGCCTACCTGGGCCTTGCCTCCATTCCCGTCTGACTTTCCCTCTGCTTAACCCTGGAGTCATTCTCACTGGGTTCATTTTATCACCTGGCTTTCACCCACTAAGGAAGTGCACTCTTGCTCTGCACCCTTTCTCCCCCAAACCTTCTAAAGTTCACATAATGACATCTTTTCATCTACCACCTTCCTAGTTCTTAAAATTCTTCCTAGAGCTTATGTCACTAGGACCTTCAAATCTTGTAATTCACCTAAGTTTTGTGACCCACACCGAAGAATCTTGTTACTTCCTCTCCTTAGTCTGGTTTTCAGATATTAATATTTGACAGTTTGTTTCTCTTATCTCTCTTCTGTTCTCCCTCTCCACGATCTCCCTGGGGGACCTCATTAATGTCTTCTTTTTTTTAAAAGTTTTTATTTATTTTTGAGAGAGAGAGAGAGAGAGAGAGAAAGAGAGAGAAAGTTTGTGAATGAGCCAGAGAGGGGCAGAGAGAGAGGGGTACAGAAGATCTGAAGTAGGCTATACATTGATAGCAGATAGCCCGGTCCTATGGGGCTTAAATTCACGAATTGTGAGGTCATGACCTGAGCTGAAGTTGGAAGTTGAACCTACTGTGCCATCCAGGCACCCTGGGAGACCTCATTCACTTCTGTAACTTCAACTCCTACTTTTTCAACATGTATTTATTGACCACTTGCCAAGTTCCCTATGGACCAGCCACTGTTGTAGGTATAGGGGCAATGGTTGTGAATGAAATAGACCAAAATTCTTGCTCTCACAGAGTTCATTTCTCTAAAGAAGGCAGTCAAGAATGTAAATTATAGTTTTGTTCGATTTGCTAAGCAAATGGAGTGGGTGGAGAGGGAGTTTAGTGGTAGTTGGTGGGATTTGCACACAGTAAGGCAAAGGCCGTGAAGTAGGGAGAGTAAGAAGGTCAGTGCAACAGAGGACTGGGAGCCTGAAGGAGAGCAGAGTGAGACTGGGCCAGAGAGGACCAAGCCTGTAGGATTTGGTCAGCTTTGCCTCCAAGTGTGGTGGGAGCCATTGGAAACTCTGAGCAGAGAGGTGACATGACAAGGTTCACAGAAAAGAAAACAATTACACTTGATGCTGTTTTGAGAATAGACCCTGTGGTGCAGGTGGGGGTGGGGACAGAAGCAGGGAGCAGAATTGAGAGGTTGTTGCAATAATCTGGGGATGAGATGAGAGTGACTTAGACCCCAGCGGTAGATGTGGAAGTGGTGAGAAGTCCTTAGATCGTGGGGATTTTCTGAAGGCAGGATGCACAAAATTTCTTGGAGAATTGGCTGTGAGAGTGAAAGTTGATGCTAGAATTTTCAGACTGAGCACCTGGAAGAATGGAGTTACCATTTGCGGCCTCGGCAAGGACTGTGGGATGATCTGTGGGACAAGGTGAGGAATTCATTTTTTTGAATGTGCTCAGTTGAGGAGCTTGTGAGACATCTAAGGAGAGATATTGAGTGGTAGTTGGGTATGTGAGTTTGAACTGAGGGCAGAGGTGGGCCTTGGAGATACCAGTTTGGGAGTCATCAGACGTTAGCCTGTGATGGTATTTAAATCCCTAGGACAAGGTGAGACAACCTCGTTCATAGAATGATAAGAAAAGTGGTAGAAGGACTGAGTGTTGAGATACTCTGCATGTCAGTAGTTGGGACAATCAGGAGTCTGAGGAGGCTAGGAGGGGAGTCTTGGGGAGTAGGAGGAAAACCAGGAGAGCACAGTGTTGGCCAGTGAGGGGAAGGATTTTCCAGAAAGGAGTTACTTAGCCTATCATATACTGCTGGCCACTCAGGACAGGCGAGAACAGAGCATCGAGACTTGGATTCACCAGTCTGGATGCCATCATGACCTTCATAGGACAAGTTCTTACAGACTTGTCAGGCAAAGGCCTAGCTGGGGAGGGGTCAAGGGAAGGGAGGCAAAGAATTGCAAATAGAAGGCATAGCCAGTTCCTTTGGAGTCTTATTGTGTGGTAAAATATTTATACTCTAGATTCTTACCGTAAAGGGGAAAATAGCTAGAACTGTGTAATTTTTTTTTTTCAAAACACATACAACAAATCATTCCGCGGTTATTACAGAGGATGGCTAATTGTGGGGTTAGCGAAAAGCAGGTTTTGATGTACTTTGCAAACATGAGCTAGCTGCTAAAAGTCTCCTTGACTTCCCTTTAAAAGAAATAAAAGGATGTTGAATGGAAAAGAGTGATTACATGTAAAAAGTTGTGTTCATTTATTTATTTTAGAGGGGAAGTAACAATAATGATGGTTGATTGATTTTTATAAAATTACCCAAGGTCACTTGTGGGACATACTCAGCTTTCATGAACAATCATAATAAGCAACTTAAGGGTCACAGCCACAGGCCGATTTCAGCCCTGCTCTTTATTTCAGTGTTCAGAAATGTGGTCAAGCTCTATAAAGTGGAGGAATAAAGTCCTCCCTGTGCCCTCCTATCTCAAGTCACTACGCTCCAAAGCAGCTCACTGGATATTTGTTTTAAGCCAATAAAGTGTGAGGAGATAACACTTGGGGCCTTGGAACAGAGCTAGCTTGGGTATAAACCTTACATTCTTTCACACTGAGAAGCCTTCATTTTTGTTACCACTTTTAATTATTTCAATTAAAAAGAGATGAATTCCTCATCAAACTCTCTTCTTAATTTACCTAGATTTCCTTATACTTTCCACTGATAAGTAAAGAGGGAAGGCTTTTTAGCAGGGAGTAATGGTTATCATATTAATTAATTAGTCCTGTTTTTAGTACTCTTGCCAACACCAATCATTCATTTTCTCCCTTCATTAGCGTCATTATTAGCTCCCCTCAGTAAAAGACGTTTCTAAATTTCTACCCATTTGTTTTTGTGTGTTTAATATTTCGCTTGATGGGATGAGGAACAAAGCCCAGGTTTATAAATTTACCCACTAATCCTTGTATTCTGCCTCAAATCCTGTTTTGCATGAGGCAAGGTATATCTACATTTACAAAATGGAAATAAAACATATATAAACAAGCCACAGGCAAACTTCACTTAGGTTAACACATGTTTTTCTTTAAATATAACTGTGATAATTCTAATTAATAAAAAAGCAACCTGGGAGGGTTTGCAGATGTAGATTGAATATGAACTCTTCTGGAAGGTGGTCCTGGGTTCTAAGGCTTGCTCTGCTCATTCTGGGCTGAGAGAGACCACCTCTCCCACCTCTCACTCTCTGGACTGTGAAATATGATGCATGATACTGACTTCAGACTTATTTTGAAGGTCATTTCAGACAATACATCTAAAGATTTTGACATACAGTAGGGGCTTAATAAGTGTTAGCACCATTGTTTTCCCTGTAGAATTATTTGAATTTCTGACTATGTATGTTGATACTCTTCCCAAGTGAAATGCCAAGTTCACTGCAGCATAGGCGGTATCAGGAATACATGAGCTCTCTGTCTCCATCAGTGCCAAAGACACATCCAAATGCATTCTTGAAGATGTAGATGTCCAATGTTTTAAAGCTGGAAAGAGTCTCGGTGAATGCATGGTTCTGTCCTGCATGGGAATGATGAGAAAACAGATCATCCCCAGGCACTGAGTAGGACAGATTTGGAAACTGGGTAATCTAAGACCTAGAAATTTTATGGGACTTATTGAGGGTCATTGAGAGGCTAATAGGCAGAGTCTGCCCCCTGTTTCCACCACTTGCTCATCAAGGTCAGTTCAGATTTCCTGACTATTTATAATGGAGGAGTCATACCATGCAAATCCATGGTCCACCAGTTGAAAATAATTAGTTGGGACATTAATGACATGTGACTGTGAATGGAAAAGTTTTAGTAAAGAGGTCACATTTCTTCCCTCTTGTTCACAGCAGGATTAATGACTATTACTGCATTTGTTTAAAAAAAAATTTTTAATGTTTATTTATTTTTGAGAGAGACAGAGACAGAATGCGAATGGGTTAGGGGCAGAGAGAGAGGGAGACACAGAAGCTAAAGCAGGCTCCAGGCTCTGAGCTGTCAGCACAGAGCCCAACGCGGGCCTCAAACCCAGGAACCATGAGATCATGACCTGAGCCGAAGTCGGATGCTCAACCGACTGAGCCACCCAGGCACCCCACTATTATTGCATTTTTGATGATTATTCTTGTCATTGTGATGACAATGGAAGGGAAAATTAAAGTTAAAATTTCCAGTAGGTCCTCTGGAAGTCTGGAAGTCATGTGGTGCTGCCATAGCATCAAGCCTGCACATCAGTGGACATTTTCTTGCGTCTTGAATAGCTTACCTGAGCATGTATCACTGTACCATGCTTCACAAGGAAAGGGGGACCTGCCAATGGTGAGATGTTGGAAGGAGGGAGACCAGTAGTGCTAGAGTGATGGGGGAGGTGTGCAAATGAGTAGTGATGGCACCAGTGGGGCAAGTGCAGACAGTGAGTTTGACAAGAGCCACTTGACACCACTGCATTGTCTAATAGGTGCCAGACCCAAGACTGGGGATCTGTAAACTTCACTTAAAGAAATCCCATCATAATTCTCTGAGGGAAGAACTCTTATTGTGCACATTTTACCAAGGAAGAAACTGGGTACCCACATGGGGTGTGTTGTTCTAAATTGTGACTGAAAGGAGAGAACACTTTCAGAGGTAAAATCCACATAAACATCCTATGACTGTTGCTGATGGTGTGTAGTTTGGGTTTCAGGATATAAGCCTAGAAGGTTCAATGAAGAGAACTGAGGAAAATGGAAGAGCAATGTTAGAGCAGAAGGTCAGGGTTGAGATGGCTTCCACGTTTGAATATTGGGTCAAATGTTAACTGATCACTATCTCTGTGCTAGGATGGAAGTAAACAAAAATGACTAAGGGCATCTTAGCCTTTTTCTGCTCTCCCTCTCATCCCTCCAGTACATGTTTGAGTAAATACTTCCAGTTGTGATTTCTGGAAAACAACAATACAACTAAATAACTTGGCACATTGGATTAGGACTAAATTTAGCGACTGAAGAGTTTTGGTCTTCACTGCCGCTCACTCACTGAGATTCTCCTTTCTACAGGAGAAATTGTTTTGTAAAAAAATTTTTTTAATGTTTTTTTTTTTTTTTTGAGACAGTGTGAATAGGGGGAAGGGGCAGAGAGAGAGGGAGACACAGAATCTGAAGCAGTCTCTGGCCTGTCAGCACAGAGCCTGACGTGGGGCTTGAACCCTTGAGCAATGAGATCATGACCTGAGCTGAAGTCTGACCCTTAACCGACTGAATCATCCAGGTGCCCCCAGAAGAATCTGCTTTTTGAGCCATTTTCTGTGTATCCATAAACGAAATTCAGATACTTAATCCAGATTCTCTAAAATGATATAACCATTTATATCTCTCAATTATCTCT
This sequence comes from Herpailurus yagouaroundi, assembly GCF_014898765.1. NCBI lineage: Eukaryota > Metazoa > Chordata > Mammalia > Carnivora > Felidae > Herpailurus > Herpailurus yagouaroundi. The sequence goes on along the minus strand of NW_024412394.1, from coordinate 17,969,764 downwards.
ATCAATAATCTCTACAATTATATATATTGAGTGCCACCTACCTATTTGTCACTGTTCTAGACAATGAAATACAGAGGTAAACAAAACAGATTAGTGCCCTCATGAAGCATGCATTCTAGTAGGGGGGGAGGGCAGACACTAAACACGTAAATATATAATGTGCCTGATGGTAAGTGTTATAAAAGAAAATGCATTTGAGTAAGGAGTGAGGGCATGCTATTTGTATAGCCTGGAGAGGAAGGCCTCAGTGAGGAGTTAACATTTGATTTGAAACAAGAGGGAGTGAGTCACAGGGATACCTGACAGAAGAATACAGCAGGTCAGAAAACAAGTAAGTCCTGCTGAGAACTGACAAGCAGGCCAGTGTGTTCAGGGCAGGTGAGTGAAGGGGTGAGTTGTAGATGATGATGCAGGGGAACTGGAGATGGGTGGTAAATCATGAAGGGCCTTTTGCAGCCCAGTATCAGGACTTTGACTTTCATTCTGAGTTAGGTGGCAAGCTGTTGTAGGATGTGGAAAAGAGGGCTCCTGATGTTTCCAGTATGAAATCAAACCTCTTACCACCTTGTTACAGGATAGAAGAGTCTTGTCCGGTACTTTTGCAAACCATATGCAGGAGGGAGATAGATTTAGTAACTCATTCAGGTTAAAGTGGTTATTTAGATGGGATGCTTTAATTATTTTGGCATTACAGGGAAAATTCTATATGAAATACAAATATTCTAAGTTCTTTTAAAGAAAAGTATTAAAAAGATGAAAGCATGTTTTAATTTCTTAAGTATTTAACTCTCACAATTTAATTTTATTGTAAAATAATACTCCTACATCACAGAAAATTTGGTTATTGAAGAAAACATATCTGTATCAGTTAAGTTTATTTGATTGCTAACAATGGAAACCAACTTTCTTTTACAATAGGAAATTTAGGGAGAATATATTGGGTCATTTACAAGAACTGATAGAAAGTCTGGAAAATTAGGTGCAGAAATGATAGCTGTCAGGGCATTTTGAAGGGGCTTAGCAGGTGGGGGCCTCAGAAATAGAAACCTCTTCTCAGGCTCATTTAGATGCCGCCAGTGGAATTACTAAAATCTAAACATTTCTTGTCTTCTCTTCCATTGAGCTCCAGATTTTCTTTTGAAGCATGGGTACATGGCTTAGACTACAGTAGGACAGGCTACTCTGATTGACCATCCCACTCAACTCTGTTGAGTGGAGCAGAGCAATTTCTTAAGGAAATTAGTGTCTATTATCAAAACTGAAGTAAAATGGATGTTGGCCAGGTAAAATGCTGCATACGTCATGACGGCAGCCCTAATTACAGTCCCTAGTGTCATAATTTGTATAATTTTCCCATATTTTCTTCTATTCCTATTTCTTATTCACTTGTTTCTAAACTTAATTTTATAGGCTGCTTTTATCTGTTGATTGATGGCCAAAATGGTGACTTTCTCATCCCTTATTTGACCAGTCCTAAATTGCTGGGCATTTAGGATATTGCCATGAAAAATAACATAGCGATGTGGTGAATAGTGACAGCCAGCCTCAACTGGCTTAGTGGTATAGTGCGTCTACCCATGGGGGTCCAATCCATATTCTATTGTGCTTCTAGAAGAGAGAGTAAGACAAAATAAGTCTAAATTCCAGCAAATGTATATAAATAGGATTTCATCAGACATTGGAACTGTCAAAAGGTGGTGAACCTTATCCTCCCAGGGACTGATAATCTTCTCTTTGGCCATTAGGAGGCAAGCTGATTTTCATGGATCCAGGACCCATTGAGCTCAGGGTACACTCCATCCTCATTTCTGATGGTGGGGAGCTCCGGATTGGATCCAAGGACAAGCCCTTCCAAGGCAAAGCCGAGATCAAACTCTACGGGAGTTCTCACTCTACCCCTTTCTTTCCATATGGTGTCAAGTTCCTGGCTGTGAGGAGTGGAACACTTTCCCTGCATGGTGAGTGAAGCAGTGGACCCAAAGAGATGAGGTAGAGCGGTGTCTAGACCATGTGCTGGTGATGGGGCAATGGTAAAACCTCTTAAAAATCTTGGACCATCTGTTGCTGAGGCGACAAAGTTAATTACAGCATGGGCACTATTTCCTTAAGTAAGAAATGCTAGTGGCTATTATTCTTGTGGCAGACAGAGTACATTTAGTCCCCAGTTATTTCCTCACTTACCAGTAGGAGGATTCGATAACCTCCACCCACCGTCACGTGACTTTCATGTCTCCCAGTGGTTGGACCACACTTCCCTGTCCTACTGGGACATGGGGCTTAGCCATGGACCTGCTTTGGTCAAGGAATGTGAGTGGAAGTGATATACTGCATGGCCAAGTAGAAGTTTTAAGAGCTGTTACAATGCTTTGGCCATTTTGCCCTTTTTCCTCTGCTTGAGAAGAGGCTGTCCCAAGTAGGATTGGCTCCTTCAGTTTGGGAATCAAAATGAAGACAGTAGGGGCAGAGCTGAGGTCCACCTATTGCCGAATCAGCGTGAACAGGGAATAATCTTTGTCATGGTAAGCCATTGAGATTTGTGTTAGTAACTGCAGCAAAGTATAAAATGATGAACTTTAAGTATCTCTCTCTGGATTCTTATGTACTTTTGGTTACATAGCATGAGCCAAAGGGAAATAAAAATGCAGGCTCAATCTCCAGAAAACATGATGTCACCTACATGGGCATTCCTATACTGGCATAACAAACTAAAACCCCATTACCTATCATAGAATAATTACTCTAGACATGGATGTGTGCATATGCTGAGGACTCTGCCATTTTGCTCTGTCAAGGCTCTGTTATACAGTAGTCATCTTTATCTGTGGAAGATAGGTTCCAAGACCCGCAGTGGATGCCCGAAATCATGGACAGCACAAAACCCATATACATACCATGTTTTCTCCTATACATACACACCCATGATAAAGTTTAATTTATAAATTAGGCACAATAAGAGAGAAACAGCAATAACTAAAAATAAAATAAAACCGCTATAACAATATATGATAGTAAAAGTTATGTGAATGTGGTCTCTCTCTCTCTCAAAATATCTTACTTTATACTCACCCTTCTTGTGATCACGTGAGATAATAAAATGCCTACATAATGACATGAAGTGAGGTGAATGAGGTAGGCACTGCGACCCAGTGTTAGGCAAATATTGATCTTCTAACATATAGTCATCTATATGAGGATCATCTGCTTTGAGACTGCAGTTGACCACGGGTAACTGAAACCATAGAAAGCAAAACTATGGATAAGGAGGGACTAGTGTCATCTATGGGCTTCAGTCATTGTTTACCGAAAAGCACTCTTTTGGCTCTTTTAGCTTTCTATGATAGGAAGTGAAATCTTTTCATCAAGCATTTCATCTTTGGACCAGCCAGACTGCTGCACACTGGGAATGTATTTTGTAAGGCTTAAAAAACCTATAACTATCTGGAGAGAAATTCAAAATGTCTACAATATTGATTCTTAAGTTCTAATTTGTGGAGGACTCTTCTTTCCTATCTTCATCAGCAAGAACTTACATCGATGTTGTATCCCAGCATCCACCAAGGTTTTCTATCCAAACTTCAGCCATGGTCTTCAATGTTAGCTCCAGTCCAACAGCCTGGACTCATCAATACAATGTGCTGCTGTTTAGCACTGAAAAAACACAGGTGGAGAGTGCAAGCAGGCACAGAACAGTATTTTCTGTAGATCATCTGAAGGACTCTGAAGCATCACGGGTGTCCTCTGATTTGAAAGCCACTGTCCTGTAAAATGCAGACCCACAACTCTTGCTAGAAATGGAAATTCAAATGCAGAAGTGTGAGGACTCCTAATTCTTTTCCTTGGCTTCTTTAATTCCAACCCTTTCCATGCTCATGTTCTATTATGAAGGATCAGCATAACAGCTCATAAGTATACCTTATGTATGTGCATTCTCAATGTACCCTGTACTCCTAAGCCTTTGTGTTTAAATAATTGTCAAATTAAGAAAATCGTTAGTGCCATTGCTGACCATCAATCAATTATGGGGCAACCAAAGCAGAGTAGATGCTTCTAAAATATGTTGACAATTCTGAAGTTTACAAAACAATGTTGCTACTTTAGCCCTGTGATGTTACTGGACATTGAGAAGGCAGACACCTCCTCTCCTTCCCTTCTCTCCTTCTGTTTCTCTGGCCCCCCGCCCCCCAACCTCCTACTCTTCTCCTTTCCTGCATTTCCAGGGTTAGGTTGCTGTACTCATTTCCCCAGAGTCCTGCCAGTTTGGGAGTAACTAGGACCTCTCATAAGCCACAAAGCTTTCGAAGTGAACACAAGGTATTTTTCCTCTCTGAAATGTTATTGCCTCATTTCATTCATGTGAAGGAAACCCTGCACGGGAGAGAGCGCAGTCACCAGGTAAGGGCTCCCTTCTCTAGGTCTCTGTCAGGGAACCCCCAGCCCAGCCTGCATCTCATCAGCCCTCCCCTGTCTCCCTCTCCTGCACACCTGAGGTCTTAGATTCCCCTCTGGCAGGGCAGTATAGTAAGGCTAAAATCGTTACATAATTTCACTGGCCTTTTCCCAGGGCCTGCCGTGGGTCTGATGACCCTGGGGCTTTAAGGGAAAACTAATTTTCTTTTGCTGTCACGTATGCAAAACAGTGAGCAACCTGATTCACTACTTTGCATCCAAAGTCCCTAATGACCCAGTGCTCATTCAGCTTCCTGGTGTGATGTCGTGAGATTCACCACCTTGTGCACAAAAGATTTGTCCGGGAGATTTTTTTTTACAAAATCCAGGTTTCTGGGCCTCACCCCCAGAGTCTGACTTGGAGGGCCTGAGTGGACCCGGAAACGTGCATTTAAGTGGGCCCCTGAGGTGATTTGATTCAGGTTGCCCACTGATTACTCTTGGAGAGGTGCTATTTTTAGTGGTTAATAGTTTTGGAATCAGAAACCCGTCCAGTTCTGCCACTTATCAGCTATGACATTGGGCAAATTAAGCTCCATGAAACCAGGAAAACATGGTCCCTACCTCATAGCCCTACTGCTTGTGAACTACTCTGAGGTATTTGGCACACAATAACACTCAAGCAAAAATTAGTTATGGCTATTTTATTATATCCCTCCCCCGCCCCAAACACTCAGTACCCAGTGCCAATTATCTCATGTTTTCTTGTAGGGGGGAAGGGGAGAGGGGCTTCTATTTAAAAATTTGGCATGGAGCCTAGAGATTTTTCTCCTTATTAATTTTCTTGTCTACCACTCCTGATCAGAGCAGGAGAGAGGTTTTAGCTTGGGAAATCATGAGGTAGCAACATTCCCAGGCATCTTCTGTTCTGTTCCCACTGCCCAGCGAACACCTTTTGATGTCAATCTTTGGTGCTGCAGCTCCTCCCCAGGGGTGGAAAACCACCCTTCCTGGGTGTGGTTACAAGAAAGTCTTCTGGAAGCCATTTGCGTGGGCCCCAGAATAGCCAGAAGCAGAGCACTGTCCAGCAAGGAGACCTCTTGCAGGCATTTTATTCCTAACGTCCAACAGTGAGAGGACTGACTGATGGGTACTCATTTAACTCCAGCTCTGGTCCCAGAGAATCACACAAATGGCCGGCACGTTAGTGCTTTCCCACCTTCTGTCTCCTATCTCATTCCTCATTGCTGCCCCTGGAACCCTTCTGCTCCAGCTGATTTTTATCGTGGTTTCATATCGCTAAGCAAACAGGTTTTGCTGTTCAGCTGTCATGAGGAAAGATGGAGTTGAAAGCCCGTTGCATGTTTTTCTTTTAATGTAGGAAAACCCTCACACGCTCATACACACACACACACACACACACACACACACACACACACACACACACGCACACACACACACAGCCATCTTTCTTGGGGTTTGGGAGTGGATTGAGGGCTATTCCAAATCTCTGATGGGGTTCAGATTGCTTAGTCAATTCTGTCACCTGCTCCCTCTGGTAACGTGACAAAAAGGGTCTCAGGATTCCTCCCAAGTGGCAGTCTTAGGGTTGGGTGGCTGTAGTCGATAAGGAAATTTCACTCTTGCCTTTTTCTTTTCCCACTCCGTCTGCCAATCCAGGTTCACTACCCCAATCCCAGTGCCAATCACCTGTCACTTTTCAAGGGGGCCGCTGTCAGCCTGGGCAACTTGAATTTTTGACAATGTAATTACGGCCCTTGCTTCCACAGTGGGAGTCTGAACAGGATGGTGGGGCTTTTATTGATTGTTCAGCAGGGAAATTTATCAATGTCTCTCACTTCATTTCCAGTTCCTCCCTGAGAAATTTGGCTGACAGTTTCTTAGGAGAAAAAGCAGTCTTACGGCCTTGAATGGACTTCTGTCTTTGTCCTTTTCAGGAAATTACAAGATACAGGCATTAAATATACATGGAAGTTTCTGAGAAAAGTGGGTATGTGGGAGTACAATTGAGGAAAACACTAAGGCAATTGTTAGGAACATAAGAATTTGGTAGGAACAAATAAGAAAAGAGAACTAATATAAATAAGCAAGTTTAGATATGTTTTATTTTCCTTCTAAAGGCATCAAGTATATTTAAATTCCATGCTGTTTATAAGTACTATATCATGGGCACTATTTTAGTTGCTGAAGGGCATCAGGCTGTCTTGAAGCATGGTATCGTGTACATGGAATAGACGTGAATGTAGGAGAGTGTTCCTGGTTCTCATCCTGTGCTCCAGATATTTCTTGGAGGAGCCTCAGGGATTCCCCAGACAATGAAGTATTTGGGGGTCCGTCAGTAAAGGTTTAAATTGCTCAAGTAATGCATTCATTGCTTATCTCTATATATGTGTTCAAAGTAATATTTCATTAGAAGCAAGGGTTCCATTGCTAAAATAGTGGTTAAAAACAAATATGAGCGCATCCTTTAAACTGTGGCATGTAGATCCTTTGGAGGAGTTTAGGGCTCCTCTTTGTATGATTCCTTCTTTCCCCAAGACTGATAGAGCTTGGGGACTGTTCCTGTGATCTACTCTGTGATGTAGTATGAAACTTTCCAGAGCCTATCTCCTCTTAGAACAGTCCCTCCAACAATGTGTTTTCAGATCTCTGCTCTTTTGTCACCTGACCAGCCACTTTCAGTCAGGTCTCCCTCTATATCCATAACATCCCCTCTTGCTCCTGCTTTTTACCTATTTCTTCTAGATCATGAGTCTTCCCCATTTTTCTTTTCTGTCTCTCTTTCCTTTGGGCTGGAATATAAACCATAGCAGTGGCATGGTATTTTGGTGTGTAGCTTTACTACTCTTAAATTACTTGATTTTAAGGGACAGAACCCCAGTGCAAACAAACTTAGAACGAAGGATTTAGGAGTTCTTGGTCAAGCCACAAGGTGGATAGGCAGGCAAGAGACCTCAGGTGTGACTGTCTCCATGGTCCCCATGCTGTCAGGACTCACTCATAGTCCTTAAGTCTGAGTCTCTGTGCATGTTATACTTCACTTGCTCCTATATGGCTACTGCATTTTCTGCTTTCAAGTGGACTTTGGTTTTACACCACCAAAGAAAAGAGCTCTGCAAGCAGATGATCCCACTTCTGATGTGTCCTCAAAAGGCAGATAGTAGCCTAATGACACATCACAATGCCTACATCATTCACCTCATTTCATCTCATGATATAGACATTTTATCATATCACATCATCACAAGAACAAGAAGGGTGAGTACAAGAAAACATTTTGAGAGAGAGTGGGACCACATTCCCTATTTAGGATTGTTTTATTTTATTATTAGTTACTGTTGTTAATCTCTTACTGTGCCTGATTTATAAATTAAACTTTATCATAGGTATGTACGTATAGGAAAAAACATAGGATATTAGCATTTGGCACTATCTGTGGCTTAGGCAACCACTGGTGGTCTTGGAATATATCCTCAATGGACATAGGGGAACTATTGTAAATGCTATAGTTTTTCTTCCACCTTTTCAAGGATCTTGGATTTTCTCAATATTGAAGAGTTTATTTGTCTTCCCCTAGCACTTTTTTACCACAAACTGTTACCTGAGATTTCATGGGAATCTGGAGCTGGTGTGGTGTGTAAATTGGCCATAGGTCTTTGCAAATGGTACATTTTTAGGGATGGTTGAGAGACTTGAACCTTTTAGAAATCTGACTCAGAACAGACTTTATTTTTCTCTAATCACTTTCTTAATCCGTGTTCTGATGGGTCTTTTTTTCCTGTTTCCTTAATCCACAACACCTGGGACATCATAGCTTTCCAGTTGATTTAAGGTTATTAATAAAGGCCAGTTCCAGGGTTCCTGGGTGGCTCAGTCAGTTAAGTGTCCAGCTTGGCTCAGGTCATGATTTCGTGGTTCATGAGTTCAAACCTTGCATTGGGCTCTGTGCTGAGAGCTTGGAGCCTGCTTTGGATTCTGTGTGTCCTCTTTTATCTCTACCCCTTTCCTGCTCACATTCTCTCTCGCAAAAATGAATAAACATTAAAAAAATTTTTTTAATTAAAAAAAAGGCCAGTTCCAACTCATTCAGTTCTCATGCAATCCTCCCTTCCATTCTCCTTCTAGAGGCTCTGTCCTGAGGCATATTTGAGTGGCAAGGGTTTGCCCTGCTCCTTTGCTTTTCCTCCTATCCTTTTTATTTTATATTTTCTTGGTGCTAGGACAGGTTGAAGAGGTAAGGCAAGAAGGCTCACAAGCTTTTTACCGTGCTCTGTGGTTGTAGCCTCTGTTAGGTGTGGCTGCCTCCCTGGGTAATACTGGCTGACTGTTGATTCTTTCTCCAAAGATTTCTGCACAAGATCGCTGGAGCCTTGTGGGAGACCTCCCACTGTTTACAGTGTGGAGGCCACCCCCCCCCCCCGAGTTTACAATGCTCTTAGGTTCCACCTTGGGGCCCATTTTGGGTGGCGTACCGGAGCATTGGCTCAAGGCAAGCTACCTTCCCCAGAATCCACTTGATCCAGGAGAACGTTACAAATTTGTCCACACCAACGATGTTCTACTCACCACCCCTTTCCCTGCTCCAGCTCTCCTTTTCCAAATTATCCTTTCCCCTGTTAAATAGGCATGGACAACACAGCAAATGTGCTGCATGTGCAGACATCCAACCTGGGGAAGGAAGCCAGGCTATTCTTCTTGCAGATAACCCTATGATTGCTACTTTTGAAGCCCTTTTTCTTTAAGTGGAGAGAAGTACCTCTATGGAAAGGAGAGGAAAAGGCCATGGCCAGTTTACCCAGGCTGATGACTCACCCCTATTTCTGGGAATTCCTTTGAATGTCCTCTTTTTGTTGCTGATGTAGCCTGGGGTGGGGTCTGTCCAGAGATAGTTCAGATGACAGAATTAGATTAGTCTCCTTTTTGTAAGCCCCAAGGAAGTGTTTGCTTCCTTGCTTCATGGCTCACTTACATTGTGAGGTGCTATCATCTCTTTGTTTCCTGCTTGCACCCTCTTGGTTGGTTTAGGCAAGCAGAAATCCTGCTTGAGAAGTTGCTACATTTGCACCCATATGAAAGGGTACGCCAAAAGATGTTGGGGTGAAGGGGAGGGCAACTGTGTTGATTTCTGAGTTTTTGTTTGTGTGTTTTGCTGTAATTCATTTGGGTATAGGGATGGGAAAGAAGTAAGATCGAATTGAGGGGAGAAATGGAGGAAGACTGATGGGGAAAATTTAACATCTGTTCATTGCCTTCTATAATCTTCATTTATTTATATTTTATTTATTTCTTAATTTTTTTAATGTTTATATATTTTTGGGAGAGAGAAAGAGAGAGACAGAGCATGAGCAGGCAGAGGGCAAAGAGAGAGGGGACCCAGTATCCGAACCAGGCTCTTGACTCTGAGCTGTCAGCATGGACCCCGACACAAGGCTCAAACTCACAAACTGTGAGATCATGACCTGACTGAAGTCAGCTGCTTAACCAACTGAGCCATGCAGGTGCCCCTATAATCTTAAATTCAAACAACTTCAATACAGCATTGGGGTTCTGGCCGTCTGGTATGTTTTGGTAGATCATCATTATGCAGTCAAGTTTATGTTATAGTGTGAACACTGTAATTCCTTGATCTGGACAAGAGTGACCTTGGAATAGTCTATACTAAAGGGTTCCTTAAATTAAGAGTATAACCCACACTTTAAGGAACTTGTTTAAACACGTTAAAGTGAACGTGCTGTTTTTAAGGTTTTTAGGATTTTAGATATTTACATGTAAATGCACACTGCTAATTAGTAATGAGTTCTGGCTATTCAATAATCCAAGTACAGCAGGAATCCCACTTAGAAACACATTGTAAGCTACTTTAAGTTTCTATATATACCTGAAAGTGTTGGCATTAGTCAGGTGTTTTTTGGTTGCAAGTGACAGAAAACTCAATTCAGACAAAAGATAAGGGCATTTATTGCCTCATATAACTGACAAAAATAAAACAAACTTGAGGCACAGCTGCGTCCAGGTGCTCCAATGAAGTCATCAGGCCTTTGTTTCTCTGCAACTGTAGGCTCTGCTTTCCTTTGAGTTGGCTTCATTTTCAGTCAGGTTCTCCCCTGCTAGAGGCAGAAATGGGTCTCTGCAGCTCCATGTGGAAGAGTGATTCTTTTCCAATAGCCATTTGACTCCTGAGCAAATTCCAACATTTACTCCTGTCAGTGTTCACATTTCTCCTTCTGTTTTCTCCCCCTTAGCTTTTAACACTAATATACTATATACAATTTATTTATCATATTTATTTTACTTGTTCTAGAATCTTCCTTAGTAGAATGTATATATCATGATCGCAGGGATTTTCCTGTTTTTTTGTTTTGTTTTGTTTTTTAATTTTGTCATTTATAACATTCCTATTGCCTTCAACAGTGCCTAGATTCATAGTAGGCTTTTAAGAAATATATGTTGTGTGAGCAACTGGATGAAAGCTTGAATGAAACCTCACAATTAACTTTGGCCCTGTTTGGGTCATAAGCCTGTCACAAAAACTGTTGCTATGACCAGAGTAGAGGTATCCTTTTGGCCAAGAGGGAGCAAGGGTGTAGACAACCACCCAGACTATGTTGTCTTAGGTTGAGGGAGGATAGTTTATTAACATTAAAGCTGTGTTATGTAGCCAGGATAAGAGAATGGGTACGTAAAGATAATAGCTTGTCTATTTTTTAAACATATGACAATCTAACATTTTTACTACTCTTACTAATTTGGAATTCCAAATTAATAAGTCTTTACCGGATACTAATATATTCAAATTTATTTAGTTTGGCTAGAAAAAAAAGAAATGCTAACAAACCATCAGTCACTTCACTAAGCAAAACCAAAGCCACATTTGATAGAAACACAAAAATAGAAAATTTAGAATTAAGGAATATATAATAATGTTCTAGATTTGATTATGTCTAGAAAGTGTTAGTAAAAGAAGGAGGTTGATTTTAAGACAGTTTTCAGTTTAGGGGATTCGAGACCATATGAATCTTGATCTGGACTGGCCACTCTTTTGTATATATGTGTACATACAGGGCAATGGGCAGCAAAGGTTATCAATCTTGAGCATAGCTGGTCCTTGAACAATGCAGGGGTTAGGGGAATTGACACCCTGCACAGTTGAAAATCCACATATAACTTTTGACCCCCCCCCCAAACTTACCTTTAATTGCCTACTGTTGACTGGAAGGAAACCTTACTGATAACATAAACAGTCAATTAGCACTTATTTCCTGTGTCACATGTATTATATACTGTGTTTTTATAATAAAGGGAGGTAGAGAAAAGAAAATTTTATTAAGAAAATCATAAGAGAAAATACACTTACAGTCCTGTGGTAGACCCATATAAGTGGACCTGTGCAGTTCAAACCCCCTTTTGTTCAAGGCTCAACTATAGGACTTGGCTGAAGCCAAAACGAGAAAGGAACCTCATTATTATTCTAAGAAAGCTAAGATGGTGTTTATTGTTTTCCAGTAATCCATCAGCCAGAGACCTGGCTGTCATTCTTGATTTCCCCTTTTCTATAATTCCCCATATTGTATCTGTCACCAAGTCCTCATTTTAATTCTTAGATAAATCCTGAACCCATTTACCATTTACTTCTCCCCCACCTCCCCTTACTATCACCTTTGTTCACGATACCACCAATTGGTGTGTGGGCTTACAGTTTAAGCTTTCTGGTTTATCTACTGGTTGCCATTTTTGGCCCTGTCTAGTTCATTCTTTACCCTGGAACCAGGGTGATGTATATTTTTTTATTTATTTATATTTGATAGAGAGAGTGCTCAGGTGCACATGTGAACAGGGAAGAGGCGGGGGGGGGGGAAGAGAGAATACCAAGCAGGCTCCATGCTGTCAGCAGAGAGCCCCGTGGGGCTTGATCTCACAAACTGTGAGATCATGACCTGAACCAATACCAAGAGTTGGATGCCTAACTGACTGAGCCACACAGGCACCCCACCAAGGTGATCTTTTAAAAACACAGATCTGTTTATATCATGCTGCTGCTCAAAGCCCTCTGGTGGCTTCCCATTGTTCCTAGGATAAAGTCCATAATTTCTAACATGGTTACAGTATTCTATATGATATAGTTCCTGCCTACTCCTTCTGCCTTGTTTTCCAGCTCCCCTCCTACTCCTCTCGCCTCACTGCAGTGCTCCAGACTTGGTAACCTTCTTTTAGTTTATTAAATAGTTAATAATAGTCTTGACTTGACATGTTTTACATTTTTTAGTATCAAAAGAAATTCAACATTGCTAAGTAAATGGAATGCTACGTGGGCCAGAGCTTGTGATTTTTCCTTCAAAGAGAATTCTTCCATATATATCATCAAAGCAGTACTATTAATAGTATTGCTTTCAGCCTGGTCATGGAGGAAGAGTATCGTTGAATTGGGCATTATGTTCGGTATTTGTTAAAATTGGATTTTACCTAGATCCTGGCACTTTATAATTTTCAAAACTGCTTCCTGTTCTTTCCTCTCATTCAACTCTCACAACAACTCTGTGAAGTAGCAAAGACTGGGATCATTCCTTTCATCTTACACATAATTAAACTGGGGCCCAGAAGGGGAGGTAGCAAACATTCATTCCATCCTCTTCATACACGTAAGACACACATGGGCTCGCTTCTAATTTGCATACACATACTAGGTGTTTACCAGTGGCAGAAAGATGGACAGAAGATACTCCTTTCAGGTTTCTGGAACTGTCTTCTCAATTTTAATTTTTCAGGTTGTGTTGGGATTCCAAGTGGGGACTTACCTCTTTTGGCTCCCTTTGCAGTATTCTTGATGGGGACATAAAGAACCTGTTGCTTTCCCAGTTATTTACCTTCAGTATTTTTATGATGTTTTCTGATCTGTATAGTAGCAATTCTACAATTTTTAAAAATGGTTTCTACCTTTGATGTCACACATAGAAAACTCTTTCCTCTATAGATGATATAAAAATTTACATATATGTTTCCTGGTGTATGTCTGTCTGTCTGTCTGTATGTATTTATCTATCCATTCACATTCGTGTCTTTAATCCAGGGTTAGCAAACTATGGCCCATGGTTCAAATCTGTTTTTGTAAACAAATTTTTTTGAAGCACAGCCATGCCCATCTGTGTGTTTAGGTATTATCTATGGCTCTGTCATGTTGCAATGGCAACAGAGACTGCCTGGTCTGTAAACCTGAAACAATTTACTATCTGGCTCTTTACAGAAAAACTTTGCTAACTCCTGCTTTAATCCATCTGGAATTTATTTTTATATAGCGTATAAGTCAGTTATCTAATTTTTTTTTTCAAATGGCTAGTCAGTTTTCTCCATACTATTTATTCAAAAATTCAATTGTGGTACCTGAAAAATGGCCCCAGATATGTTCATGTCCCAATTCCTGGAACCCACGGAGATTACTTTATTTGGCAAAAGAGGCTTTTCAGATATGATTAAAGATTTTGAAATTGTGAGATTATTGTGGATTTCCTAGAGAAGCTTAATGTAAGCACACTGGTATTTATCCGAGGGACACAGGAGGAGTCAAAGAAGAGGATGGGATGGAAGGGAGCAGAGACAGTAGGGATGCTCCATGAAGACAGAAGAGCCCACAAGCCAAGGAATACTAGGTGGCCATTAGCAGCTAAAAAAAGCAGGGAAACAGATTTTCCTTCCTCAGAGCTTCCAGAAGGAAACAATCCTACTTACACCTTGATTTTAGCTCAGTGAAACCAGCTAAAATTGGAATTCTAACCTTCATAACTATTAGATAATACAGTTTGTTGTTTTGAGACAATAATGTTGTAGTTGTGACAGCAGTAATAGGAAACTAATACAGCAGCATTTCCCTGTGATTGTTAATGTTAGCTTGATCATACATTCAGTTCTCATCTGATATAGATACAGATTAATGTCTTTTATAAATGACTTTTTAGAACAAGTTTACAATCTGGCAAATAATGTGAATAGACATGTCTGAGTAATTAGTGCAAATGGCCAGTTAATATGAGTGCATGTGGAGAGGGCTCAGGTTTATCCTATGTTGACAGTAAAAGATTCTTTTTTGTTTTTTTTTTATGAATTTTTGTCTACCTTCTCATTAGTAATCAAAGAAATGCAAATTAAAACAAAAGTGATTTTTTTCCCCCTGAACAATCAAATTGACCAAAAAAAAAAAAAAAAAAAAAAAAAGAGGTAGAAAGTCTGAGGAACTGGCATCCATGTATGCTCCTACTGGATATACAAGTATGTGAGTCCTCCTGTCAGACAATTTGGTGATTATATCAAAAGGCTTAAAACTAAGTGTATGCCTTGATATTGCCTTGATATAGCAATGCCACTTTTAGGAATTTATTCTAAGGAGGTGATCATTAGCATGTATAAAAATTATGCTCAAGAATGTTCATGTCTGAACTGTTCATGAAAGCAACATATTGGGAAGAAACTGAGTATGAAGAAATAAGGGATCTGTAAACAAAATACACAACTTTTCAATGAGATGCTATGATACCATCATGATGTACAATACAGCTGAAAGATGTTCCTACTAAGTTAAGTAAAGACAATTTGCAAAAAAAAAAAAAAGGTATGTCAAGAATTATAGAACACTTCTGTAGTATGTGTTGAATTATTTACTTATATATGAAATTTTGTCAACGTGTGAACATAGGAAAGAACTATAGGAAAGAAAAGACATACATTAATCTGTTGCAGTAAGATTCTGGATGCTTTTGTGTCTTCTTTTGCTTCTCTATATTTTTTTTTTATTTTTTTTTCAACGTTTATTTATTTTTGGTACAGAGAGAGACAGAGCATGAACGGGGAAGGGGCAGAGAGAGAGGGAGACACAGAATCGGAAACAGGCTCCAGGCTCTGAGCCATCAGCCCAGAGCCTGATGCGGGGCTCGAACTCACGGATCGCGAGATCGTGACCTGGCTGAAGTCGGACCCTTAACCGACTGCGCCACCCAGGCGCCCCAACTTCTCTATATTTTTATATTCAACATTATGTATCATTTGCTTTTCTAAAATGAAATTACACTATTGAAAATTAGTCATTTGTTCCTCATTGTTGCCTCCACTCCAAACCATAAACTGTAGTAGTGATTATCAAAATTACTATTGGGACGCCTGGGTGGCTTTAGTGTTTGACTCTTGATTTCAGCTCAGATCATGATCTCATGGTTCGTGAGTTTGAGCCCCACGTTGGGCTCTGTGCTGGCAGCTTGGAGCCTGCTTCGCATTCTTTTTGTCTCCCTGTCTGCCCCTCCCATGCCTGAGCATGCTCTCTCTCTCAAAATAAATAAATAAACAAACATTTTTTAAAAAAGTATCTATCTGGTCAGAAATATACCTGAAGTTTTTCGTATTTTTTGGACAATGAACAGAAGTGGGTATTAAAGACACGCTACAGAAGCCTTTTGTTCTGAGCAACTGGATTTTGCACCTCTATGTAAAGGACTGGCCAGTACAGTTCTAAGAATGCCATTTGTTTAATTGGCCTGAAATCCTCACAGGAGCTAGGAACAGCGTTACAGATGTTTTCATATATCTTACAATTCACTATTTCCTGGGTATTTTGAGCTTTATATTCTTCTTAGTCACTTATTTTTAATTATAGTAGTAAAAGTAAAAGTCAGATTGGGTAGAAACAAAGGCTAACCTTTGGAAAAGGCTTGGCTCACTGCACCATCCAAATAACCTTGGTTAGCCTTAGTCTACACCCCTCTGCCAACAAAATGGTAGACTTCTTAGCATTGGGAACAGACTGTGCTCGAATCCCTTTCATCACAGTGTGGAAATGTTTACTGCTCAGCTGTGGATACAGCTAGCTGATCTGCACATTTAGAGGATTGCTCTGTTGAGCCTTCTCCTTCCTGCAGGCACATGTTCCCTGCTCCATTGGTACCACCCATGATTAACCAGTAATGATGCAGAAGGCTCATAGTGCACATACAGAGTTGAGCTCATGCAGGATTCCCTGTCAGGTTTTGTCTTTGACCAACAGAGATATCACAGCAAGTGGTTCTCAAGGGCAGAGGGAAATGGTACATGAAAAATACCCCATTCCATCTCTTTGGTCTGCCAGATAGTCTTATATTAATGCTAATGTCACAGTCTCCTTTTCTGAAGTATAGTAAATTGGATCATCTCCAATTCACAAATGGTTTGAGTTCAAAGTGTTAGTTTGTAAGATGGTTGTTTGGAATTTAGGATATATTTTTCTCAAGGAAATGCTGATAACCTTGTGGTTTAGGACCCAGGTGAGCCCTCAACAGTCTGTTTCCCCTAACTCTCCTTGCTGTTTAATGCTAGTGGGAGTATAGCAGCTGACCGCTGAGTATAAGACTAATTGCATGGAGAGTAGGTCCATTTCTACTATGGGATACCAGGAACACCTCTCTCTCCATTTGGGCTCTACTATCATAATTCTTATTGATTACTAGAAACAGAGGGTGCTCTCAGTCCCTCTGGCCTTAGAATGACTTCTGTGGCCCAGAGGCAGACTCCTGGCACGATGCAGTTTCTGGGAGCAGAGAGAACCGGTCGGATGCAAGGTGGAATCATAGGTAATAGTCTTTCTCCAATTTCTCTGGCTATTTATCACCTCTTCCTGTTGTTAGAGATAGTATATGACTAGAGAATTTGGGTCAAGTGCTGCCAGGAGGAAGGGAAAAATGAGAAATGATAGAAGGGCAGGGTTTTCTCTCCAGACCTTTGCCCTCAAAGCTCAATTCCGGCTACTATGCAGAAAAGGAGATGGAATGAACAGTGGGAAATAGGACACAAATACGAAGAGATGCTAGGTGGGTGCCCAGACCTTAACAGTAATACAAGGGTAAGGAGGTGGGGAGGAATGGGTCCTTAGGCAGTTGCATGGTCAAATAAGACTTTGTTCCCACTGCATTGTCTTGTTTAATTATGGGCAAGTGTGTGTCTTCATCTTTTAGTTTTCTTCCTTCTATTGCTCGTCTTCGGTTTCTCCTCATCTACTCAATTTTAGAATGACAATGTTTCCATGGTCCTGATCTCAGGTATTTTTCGTAATTATATACTTCTCCCAGGTAATCCCACTCATTTACATAGATTAACCTCTGTTTATATATTTCTCTTTATATGTAACTTCAGACATCTCTTCTGAGCTTCAGACTTTTCATTTGGATATTCTCTTTAATATCTAAAATGTAACCTGCCTAAAATGGTCATCTAAAGCTTAATATGTCTAAAAGTGAATGCCATTGGAGTATAAACTACCTGAAGGCAGGGGTTTTGACTGTTTTTCTCACTGCTGTATTTCCAGTGGCTGGAAGAGCACATGGAACATAGCACATAATAGGTGTTTAATAAATGTTTATTTAATGGATTCTTTTTCTTCTTCCCTAAATGTCCCTGTTTATCTATCTACCAACTTGGTTCTGCTCTTGGTCAGCCTGTAAGTCACCATTGACTTCTCCTTTACCTCTAGATCCAATCAGCCAGTCCTCTTGATTCTCCAAAAGATATCTCAGATTTTTATATCTGTCTCCAGATCCACTGCCGAATACTTATTAAAACTTCTTATCTGACCTACTGCACTCATCTTCTACATTTACTGCAGCAGCCTGCTACATAGACTTCTAACTTTCCTTTTACCTCCCTGCAATCTCTTCTTCACTCAACAGCCAGGGTGACCTTTAAAAACATAAATTTGATCACATAACTATTTCAAGTTAGATTTAAGTCCTTTGAAACAGGCCACCAAGGTCCTGCACCAGTCACACTGTGCCATCTCATTTGCCTTCTCCAGATACCCCTCTCTCCATTTAGTTCCTGGAACACACCAAGCTCTCGCTTGCCCCCTGGCTGGCCCTTGATCATCTTAGGACTTGACTTAGGTTTTTTCTCATTCTACCCAATATGCAGTAAATATAGTTTCTCACTAAGGATTCTCTCCCCTCAGTTTGATATGTGTACTCATGGTTTTAAAATATCACTAGTCAAACAAGAGTCTGATTTCTCTGTTACCATCTTAAGTATTATTTTGGTGGTTACTTTTGGGATAAACTCTTAGTTCTTTGGGAGGGCCTGAGAGTCCCTTCCTAAGTAGGTCTTGCTCACCTTCCAGATGCAGTCTCACTGACTCTCATCAGCAACCCCCATTCCCCATATGTGCATTCTGCCAATGTCACACATATAGCAGTTATTTGAATGTGTCACATTGGCCCACATCATTGTATATACCATTACCTTTGCCTGGAGTACTCTGTTTTGTCATCTGGCCCACTATGACTTATCTCTAAAGACCCAGCTCAGTTATCACCTATTTGGAAAGCATTCCCAGAAACAACCCCCCTTTTGTGTGAGTGAAGTACCCACACCTGTGCACCAGTAGACCCTGGATGTCCCTCTGTGTTAACACTTAAAATGGTACATTTGTGACTTTTGTCTGTTTCCTGTACTGGTCATGGACCCTGGAGGACAGGTCCATCTTTCTTTCATTCATTCTTTTTTTTTTTTTTTAACGTTGATTTATTTAATTTGAGAGGGAGAGGGAGAGATCCAGGGCTCTATCTCACATCCATGAGATCATGACTTGAGCTGAAATCAGCAGTGGGACACTTAACCGACAGAGCCACCCAGGTGCCCTCCTTCATGTCTGTCTTTTGAGTGCATGAGAAGTGTTCATCTACATAAAAGAAAAAGAAGAATTCATTGTTTTGCTACACATAATGTGAAGCTGCAGGTGGAAATAGAGGGAAATAATTTGCATGTATTTCGGAAAACTATTTCTAGTTCTTTCGTGAGTTCCTTTATATTTCTATTCTGATGTGAACATTATTTTAACAATATGATTCTTTCCTTCATTTCTCCCCTCCCTTCACTCTCTCTTCCTCTTCTTTTCCTTCACTACCTCCCTCCCCCAAGTGATTTGGAAAGGTCTTGGCAGTTATTCACTTGGAATAAAGATTGAAGTCCTACAAAATAAACATAGAGCAATTAGTGATTTTAAAGTGTGTTAACCCACAAAGATTATTTTCTTTCTCTTCATGCCCATTTGGTAAGATGGTTCTCTGGGACTGTGTAATTATGGATGAATGGCACTGAAATGCTTGGACAATAATTTGTAGGAAATACAATTATGAGTAGAAGTCATTAGTGGGAGTAAATGAATAGTTTGTTGGTTAACAGGTCAATGTTGAAAGCCCAAAGTGGTTAAACATTGTATTAAATTACACATTAAGAGCATAACCATTTTCATTTAAGCATATTTATAAGTTATTGAGCTTTTTAAACTGTATTTTTATGTTTTTTGATTTGTGGTAAAGAAAGGAAGGGAGCTGCCCAACTTGGGTTTCCTAAGAGTTCTGTGAAGTGAAATGACTCACGTTTACAATGTGGGCAATTCTTTCTTCATCTCAGAAGCCAGTGGGTTTGCTTTGTGAGGCACTTAAATAACATTTATGAAGTAAGAAAAATAATTCTTTGAGTATCAAAGCTGATCAGGTACAGTTAATTCAGTTATTTCGGGGTTCAGGAATTCTATTACGCATCCCATTCTTTTGGTTCTGGACACAGATGACCCAGTTTTAGAACTCAGTGCTGACATCTCATTATGATCAAAACTTATCCTTGAAGCATTTTGAATCTGTACAATCTGTTAAAAGGAAGACAACAACAAGAAAAAACCAGTTCTTCCTTCTATTAGAACTTCTTAGCATGGGTTGGGTTTGTTTTAAGTTCTAAATAAATGTTTGTGTTGTTTTTTTCTGCTTTTAGCATATTGGCCATTATATACTCATTTAGGTGTCTATCCGATGGGGGTTTGTAAGTGAATGTCCAGAAGGCAATATTCAAAATAGTTAACTCAAATCCTTATGAATTGAGCTGAGTTGAGGGCCCGTATCTGAGACAGACCCCATGCAGTCTCTGTCATCCTCTTTTTTCCCATCTGCTCCTTTGTTTAAGTTTCTCCTCCCATGCAAAACAACTCAAACAAATGGCCCACAAACTAGCCACAAATCCAGGGATACCTAAATCCCAGATGTAAACATATCTTTTGCTCAAGTAAGAACTCCACATCTCTATAGTGTCTATAGGAGGAGGTGGACATAAGAATGGGCTGAAGTGTTCCATGAAATTCAGTGGAAGAAGTGGGTCTTGAGCTGCATTTTGGAAGACTAGATCAGAGAAGGAAGGCCAGGCACACAGGTGGAAGGGGAAGAATGGGTAAAGGGATACAGGTAGGCATGATCCTGTTAAGTGAGAAGAGGCAAAGAGACTGGGTTTCCTGGAATAGAGTTTATTACAGACTCAAAGGCCGTAAAGTAGAGTCAGGTTATGGAGAGTTTTAAAAATCAGAAAGGGAATTTTGGCTTTATTACTGAGTACTGTAAGCAGATACTGTAGGTTATAAATAAAGAAGGGATAAAACTAAAAAAAAAATTAGCAAGGTTTAAATAAAGAACAATGCAGAATGGTCAGAAGAAGAAAAGGTGTTTGCAGAGGGTCTAGCTCAGGTGATTATTATAATTATTTTGACATTTGTGAGTTTCAGATGACAGTAGCTGTCCAAATGTCAATATCCACTATGTTGCTGGACAGATGAGGCTGGCACTGATGAAACAACCAAGACTGATGCTTTGGTCATACACATAAATATGTTATTTTGCTATGAGAGTGAATAAGTTATGAGATAATTCTGCTTTCCAAAAGCGCTATCAACATTTCAAAGGACGTATGCGTATGTTAATAGTTAAAAACACACTTCAAATATTCTCTGTGATTTTTTTTCATTCATTCTGACTTAAGTATAATTATAAGAATGATTAGGTAAGAAATACCTTTGTTGTTCCTATTCTTGATTCTGCCACCTGGAGCTTGCATGTTAATAGGTGCATAGTAGGTGTTTTTTGCATATTGATTTAGTATTGTGCACAATTGATCACAGAGTTTAAGAGCATTTTGTCTTTGATAAACATTTTCTGTGCTTGGTAGAAAATTTTCCATGCAGCCATTCAAGAATGGATCATAGAAATTCATATATATATATATATATATATATATATATATATACACACACACACACACACACACACACACACACACACACACACACATATAAATAGACTTTATTTTATTTTATTGTTACCAAAGGTTAAAAGATACAAACAAGAAATAAAATTAAAATTATTTCCTTTTGGGATGATTTATGTCTTAATTCCCACCTGCCCTATAATTAGAAATTTTGAACTCTGTAAATAATTTCAAGATAAAATTATTGCCCAAGTAAACCTCAGAAATTACATCATTAACCTAAGGACCTTTCCAAGCCTAGACATGTGCCTGGGCACACACAGACACAAATAAAGAGGGAAGTTTAAAATAATTTGAAAATGATTTATTGTCGGCTACCTCTGTAGTTGGAGATTCAAGCATTATTATTTTACTTTAGTGCAACAAGGGAGGACAGTAAGTTGCTATGGGCTAAAGGTAAATTATGATCTATTGCAAAGGAGGAAGGAAATGTACTGAGGAAAGGAGGAGGAGTTGGGAGTAAGCCACGTGTTTTCTGAAGTGTTGCTTCAGGTAATGGCTTGAAAAAAGTCTTTGCTTTGACCCTTGTTGGAAAAGGTCAGAGTAAAATATGAGACAGACTACCTTCTTGAGTCTTTGATCGTTAAGGAGGAGTGTACTGGCATGGGGAAGGTCGGATGGATGCCCTGGAGCCTCATACAAACCAAGAAATCTAGAGTCTCAAGTTCCCCCATATTCCACTTTGCTTTGCAAATCCATCTTGGATACACACAGTTCAGAATTTGAAGGGATCATTTAAATCATCAAGGCTTAGGACAACCAATCCAAGGTAATCGTGAATCAGGGCTCTCCTAACCCTATTTGTAAGTTGCACTGAAGTCTTCAGATTAGAGACTTTGTTATGAACTTTTATATTCAGAGTCTAATACCCATTTGTTTTTATTTGTAATAAGAAAGAGGTGGTTAAATTTCATTTTCAAAACAGCATGATGCAGGGAATGGAAAGACTAAAGTATGTTTTAGATCTCTTATTTGAAGATCCAAGCTAGATGTTTCATAGTTATCTCATTTAGTTCTCCTAACACCTTATGTGGAAAGATCTTGCTACTTCTGCTTTGCAGCTGAGGAAACTGGGGCCCATCCTTGAGTATATTACCCTTGGTTAAAACATGGCAAAACTATGATTCGATTGTAAGTTTAGGCTGACTCCAATTCCTCTGTTTTTCACCCCATGTCATGTTCAATCCTGCATGATTTTTATTACAACATGTGACAGAAGAGAAACCTAATATCCAAAAGCATCAGTGCTCATCAAGCCTGACGTTTGCCTTCCTGGACTCTTGTTTTACAGAATTCTTGGGCTGAATACTAGCAAATTCCT
This sequence comes from Herpailurus yagouaroundi, assembly GCF_014898765.1. Lineage (NCBI taxonomy): Eukaryota > Metazoa > Chordata > Mammalia > Carnivora > Felidae > Herpailurus > Herpailurus yagouaroundi. The sequence continues at coordinate 17,946,951 of NW_024412394.1, read as the reverse complement.
ATTAACTATCAAAATGTCTAAATAAGTTTTCCTTGTTTGACTTTAGGTTCGCTACCAGAAGTAACTGTCACCCATCTTCGAGCAGCTGCCTATGCCAGTGACAAAGTGTTGGCTCTGGAAGATGCTGTGGACTGGCACTCTGGGGATGAAGTTGTTATCATCAGTGGAATAGGTGTCAAAGGTGCAAAACCCATTGAAGAGATGGTCATTGTGGACACTGTGCACTCTACAGACCTCTATCTGAGATCACCCTTGAGGTACTGAATATCAGCTCGGCTCTGTTTAGATATAAGAAGATGAAGTCTTAACTGTGTTGGTGTCTGGACACTTAGTTGTCTTTCAGTGATGTATTTTTACATTAAATAATGCTAGATGTTTTGATAAGAAAATTATAAAGTATGAAATGTTTGAAAGATTTAGATTTATTAAATACGTTTCTCTTAGACTCTAGAGCTTTTGCGTTATGGTGCAATCATCTGCAGAATTCCTAATTTTCACATACTTGTGCCCATAGTTCACACTTCTGTATCTGAGCTTCTAAGGAAATAGACTCCCAAAGAGACGCTAATCTAGTGGCTTACAATTCCTAATAAAATTTGGAGTAGTATCTTCAGATGTGTCTTTTTCTTTTTTGTCCCCCCTCTTCAGATATTCACACAACTTCACAGAGAGTTGGGTGGCTGGAGGACGCCATATTTTAAAGGTCACAGTGGCGCTGCTCAGCAGGAGAGTTACCATACGAGGAAATGTCACTACTGAGAGGATGAAGCACCTTGCTTCATGTCAGGAGGCCAGTGGTTCAGAAGGTAGTGAAGTATTTTGTTGAAAAGTCAATGAGTGAGAAAGAATGTTCTTATTGTCAAATGATATGTAGTATTGTTGACTTCTTTCAAAATGGAATAAACCCTTAGTCTTTGCATATTCATAATATTCTTTCATTCAGAATGGTCTTGATAAATTGTCATTTCTTCTCCTGCCTTCCACAACCTAGTGAAAGAGGTAGAGAATAGTTTCCACTTGTGAAATTATTTCTCTGGGGCAAAAATATTCTGGAAAAAAACCCAAACATTTTTGCCAGAAATCTTAACTCTGATTCCAGACCCCTTCTGAAATTCTCAGGAAAACAGTTTAATGCCAGAGTCACAGACACAGGCAGCACATTGTTACTGATTAGACTAATAGGGCTCTTCTGTTTCCCCTCACCCCCACTTTTGGAGTTTGTTTTTTGAGTGAACTACCACATACTTTAAGTAAGTGGTTGAAAAGTCAATTTATCTTCTAGAAGAATAACAGGCACTGAATCACACTGATGTGCCTATTAAACATCTATTTCAGGGATGGTTAGTTTAGTAGGTTATGTTTTGGTTTCCCAGGCTGTAGATTATGAGGCTTTCACATGTTGTGAAGATCTCATTTGTCAACTTTGGTTTAGGATGGTGTGGGTGTCAAGGATGACTCCCAGGCATGAGCTCTGGATGGATGATGAGGCTATTTAGTGAGATGGGAACAGGAACAGGTTTTGGAGTGGAAGGCTGCAGATCATGACTTTAATTTTGTACATGTCAAGACAGATGCAAGGCCAGGATCTGAGTAGAGGTGCCCTGGTAGTGTCTGGAGCCTGAAAGAAGTGTCATGGCTGGAATTAAGATTTGTGTCATGTCTACATATAGATGCATGTGGGTGTAATATTGAAATGTGGTTGGGTGAGAGGGACCTTGAGTCCACCCTTCACCACCCCAGTCACCTAGCTCTCAAACATGTCATTCTGAAAAAGGTTTGGATACAGTGGGTTAGAATCCAGTGACTGCCAGCTTTAACAAGTCTTCTGAAATGGAATCTGCATTCTGTTCAAACCATTTTGGTAGTTCTCATACAGCTATTCTCAGACCATATTGTCCAAAACATTACCTTTGATTATGCTGCTAGAGAGATGATACTTTTAGGTTTGGGCGATTTTAGGTCTGTTGGCTCCTAATGGAAAAATCCCCAATTTCACAACTCTTAAACGTTATTACAAAATTCTTAAAATAAAACAAATTCATAGACATTCATTAAAAAAAGTAACATATCACTCGCCTTTCTTTGTGTGGGGCTTAGGTGAGGAAACAAGGTAGCCAAATAAATAATATGAGACCTAGTCACTCAAAAAATTATGGATCACTGGCATAATAATCAAAATTGTGGTAAAGCATACAAATATGAAACACCTCTTCACTTATCTCTCATATGTTTATTCCTGGGTGTTAGCAAATCATTCACTGTGGAATGGTACATCATTTTTTATTTGTAGCATTTTGGTTTATTAATATGAATAATGAAGAAATATTTCAGAAGTTGATTTTGTACCCATTCTGAGGTTAGTTCATGCCACCAAATGCCACGCGTCAACAGAAGGTATCCTGGATCCTGAGGCCACAATACCCTGTTGCAGTGGTACCCTGAGTGCATTATGGTGTTGCAATTTGTTATCCTCACTAGGGAAGGGGCTGGGAAGGAGGTATTGAGGGTGCAGGTGGGGAGGATGTCACTCAGTTACTTCTCTGGAGACCTGTGCCATTTCTGCAGTGGTATTATTGCTAAGTCCCCAAACTGCAAAGCAACAAAATAAAGGGGAAACCCCATTGGACAGCATAAGACTAAAAAGAGCTGTGATTACATTCAGTGCTCACATTTCTTCCCTACAATTATCAACCACGAGAAGGTCATTTTATTGCATGCTCCCTCCAGGGGATCTTTTGGATTGAAATAAGCATCTATTTAGGTTGGGTTTGTGGGTTATAGTCAACCTCTTTGTGACAGTAATTAAGGTGATTGATTTGGGGGCTTCTGGAAATAATAGAGTGAAAGCAACATCATGTCCTAGTTATTGGATGTTTTAATTAATAATCCAAAGAGGAAAATCAAAGTAAAAGGGAAATAAGATTATTAAATGAAACAAACAATAATCGTTTGTCCTTTGCACCAACGGCACCTTTCCTACTGGATGATTTGTCTGGAAGCATGTTGCACATGCTTCAGGTCCCCCTGACTTCATTCTATGTTTCAGGTAATTTACAAGACTGTTTATATTCCAAGAGTGAGAAGATGCTGGGATCCAGGGATCTGGGGGCCAGAGTCATTGTTCAGTCTTTCCCAGAGGAGCCCAGTCGGGTCCAGTTGAAGGGAGTGCAGTTCCGGGACTTGGGGCAAGCCTTCCATCGGCAACTGAGCTCACTGACTCTGGTGGGAGCTCTGAGAGGTAAGTGGGTCCAGGTCTATGACTTCTTCTTCTTCTTTTTTTTTTTTCCTCTCTTCTTCTGTGCTCAAGGCTCTACATTCAGGGTACATGGGAGGTTCAAAGATGGATAATTATACTCTAGACCTGTGGTTCTCTAATTTTAGTATGCCTAACAAAAATTATTTTGGGAGTTTACTAAAATTTAGAGTTAGAGACTCTGTCCTGAAAAATTCTGGTGTAAGCTAGGCCTAGCAATCTGAATTTTTAACAAGCAAACCTTGTGATTCTAGAAAAAGTAGTCTGTGGAGTACACTTTGAGAAACATCGCTATAGGTACAATAGACAAGGAGCTAACCACATCTTGAATCCTACCTCTGTCATTTACTAGCTTTGTGATTGCAGGCAAACTGATATTAAATAGTACACATAATCACTTTTATGAGAGCCCAGGCGCAGCAGAAAGCATTTCCATGTGAAACAGTCCTAACTCAGAGGAATCTTCTGCTTGGAAAAGTGGGAGTGAATGGGCTGAGGACCAGGTAGTTTCCCTGGGCCCATTGAGCAGGCAGATGGGTGCAGATCTTGGCCAGATCTAAAGACATAAGAAGGGAACAGGAAGCATCAAATGCAGATAAGAACAACTAGGTGAAAAACAGAAACAGAATCAGAAAGGAAGAATATGACCAGATGTAGATAAAGGTACTGAAACCAAAGTTGGAGAGACATAGGAGTATTCAAGGCAATATCAGAAGCTAACATGCAGAAGATCCAGAGATGCTAAGTATTCACGATAGCAGCTCTCATTCTGAGTTACCCTCCCCAGCACCTCTAACACTGACACATTCAAGCTTTGCTTTTCTTGAAAAGGGATGGTGTTCTGAGGGTAATGTCTGACAAAGATTATCAGGGCATACTTGGTGGTTCATGTGGGCCTTGAGAGATGCTAAGATTTCAACAGGCAATGACAAAGTAATCATTGAGCTCAAGTAAGCATTGAGGGCAGAATCCTGATACCTGCAGCATTTTTTTTCTTTATTCACCTGAAATCATATGCAAACCAAGGACCTCTATTTATCCTAATTTGCCAAATATTTTCTATATTATTTATTTTTGATATTTAGGGGAGATGGTTTCTAACATGGCTCCTTCCCTAGCGCCCTGGGATGATCAGTATCTTTGTGCACTACTCTCTGGTTCTTTGATCTCCTGGTGCTTATAATGCTTCAGAAAGTTTGATGGGGCACCAGCTCCAGTATAAGTCAGGGTTGCAGTCACATATGAAGTATCAATTGAACATAATCAAAATCTTCCTTGCTCAAAAATCAATCTGCCTCCTCCAACCTACTTCAGAATAGCTACACTTTTATCTATTTGAAAAAAATTTAATGTTTATTTATTTTTGAGGCAGAGAGAGACAGCATGAGTGGGGAGGTGCAGAGAGATAGAGACACAGAATCTGAAGCTGAGCTGTTAGCACAGAGCCTGACATGGGGCTTGAACTCAGGAGCCATGAGATCATAACCTGAGCTCAAGTCGGATGCTTAACCAACTGAGTCACCCAGGGGCCCCTTAAATTTGGTTTTATTTGAAAAGTGTTCAGTGCCTTAAAAGTTTGAAAGTCACTGAATGAATACATTATGCCCTATGGGTCTCTGTTGAAGTGCAGTTGACTTTTCTGGGAGGGGTTATCATATTAACCCAGAGGTTAGAAACTTCCGGCATGCTTGCCAAAGAATATTTTATTGTTTCATGCCCTGAAGGCCCTAGTACCCTGTGTGGCCAGTTGCTCCCAGCCACTAGAGTTAGAGGGTGTTGGAATCCTTGCTACTTTTACAGGTTTACCAGTCCCTAAATTCCACGTATAATAGCTCTAAAAACACATTAGTACTTACTGGTTGTTCAGATTGGCTGGCCTATATTGAATGAATGGTACAATAGCGATCCAGACTCAGGAAAAGTCTGCAGCAGGCAGTTGCCTACAGAGGTGGATGGGTTAACTTATTGGTGAGTGATGTGAGCGTACCTGACACGAGAGGAGCCAAGATGGAGGGGAATGTGAAAGCTCAGTGTCTATGGTGACATAGTTGAGAATTTTCTGGATAGCTCCAATTTATTTATTTTTATTTACTCCTTTAAATGTTTATTTACTTTTGCGAGAGAGAGTGAGATTGCGTGCATGCACAAGCAGGGGGCTGGGGCAGAGAAAGAGGGAGACATAGAATCCAAAGCAAGCTCCAGGCTCTGGGCTATCAGCATATAGCCCTACTTAGGGCTCAAGCTCATGAACCTTGAGATCATGACCTGAGCTGAGTCAGATGCTTAACTGACTGAGCCACCCAGGCGCCCCTGTAGAGCTCCAATTTAAAAGTCAAATAATCTTGTAAACCAAAGTAATTTTTTCAGTACTTCAAACATTTGATATTTGTACAGTATCTCCCACTATGTGGAAATAATACAAAACTCCTTTATCAGGGTTTATCCTTTAATTAGCCATTATTGTTTTAATGTAAGTTTTCTATACTGGAATGAAGTTACACAAATACAGAATTAGTTTCATTCATCTGTAGGTCTTCAGCACAAGGCCCAATTCCTGAAATATGTTGATAGTCATTAACTGTTTGTTCATTGACTGATTCAGTTGACATAACTTGATTGAGCAGGGGGGTACATGAAATATACCCATGGAGCTGATGTAATGATTTTAATAAATGTCTATTTGTTTTAGCATAGTAGAGGTATTTCCCTTTTGCTTTCATAAAGCTACCACATTCCAATGTGAGAATCATGATCCTCAGGTTAACCTCTGACTTTGCTCCCATTTTGGAATAAGAATCTCTGCCTGTCTTGGGCCAAGGATATTATTGCCTGGCAAGGTAAAAAAATTATGTCACAGCTTGAAGAAATAATGAGTGTATCTCCTCAGGGAAGATGTGATTTTCAAAGATCAGGTTTGGTCCTTTAGGAATATTCTTCACATTGTCCTTGGCTTCTCTCTAGTCACTGTCTGCCTTATTGTGATGAGGATTGATACCAACGATGGTGGCCAATTGGAAATCTTGACAGCTATGTGTTCTTTGGTAGTTTGGCCATACTGTATCTTTCTCAGATGGTTTTCTCTCTAGCATCTGACTCTTGGATTCCACCTTCCTTATTTCTGGTATCTTTGAGGCTCATTGGCCTATTTACTTGATTTGGTTTCTCCTTCCAACTCCTCATTTCCTGAGTTTCATTATTGTGTGGGAAAATGTTCTTAGTTATATAATAGTTTGATTTGAAAATGATCTTCAGAATCTGAGGAGCCATCAGGATTTATTTCAAATGTTTGCCTTACTCTTTCTTGTTCAGATTCCTATATCCAGGGCTGCACAGTGTGGAGCTCTTTCAGTAGAGGCCTCAGCATGTCAAGGACCTTTGGCCTGAAAGTGGATAGTAATACATTCTACAATATTTTAGGCCATGCCCTGCTTGTGGGTAAGTGATGAGCTTGTTTAATTTTGGCATTCCTGAGTAGGATAAATTCTTTTTCAAAAGGAATTTTCCCAAAATTTGAATTCCTAATCTATAAAATAGCCTCTGATCAGTACAAATAGGCCATAGTTTAAAATTCTGAATTTCAGGGGAGCCTGGGTGGCTCTGTAGGCTTAGTGTCTGACTTTGACTTAGGTCATGGTCTTGCCATTCCCGAGTTTAAGCCTTGCATTGGGCTCTGGGCTGACAACTCAGATTGTGCTCACAAGCAGAGTCTGGGATTCAGATTCTGTGTCTCCCTGTCTCTGTGTCCCTCCCTCCTACTTGCACTCTCTCTGTCTGAAATAATAAAAAAATTAAATTTAAAATTCTGAATTTCAATTTACCCATCTGTAATTAGCTTCCTAAACTTTACCAATAAGAAACTGATCTTTTAAAGGTGACCTTTCGATTCAGGTTTAATAAATATGAAATGAGAGGTTTTCAAATTTACTGTCTGCAATTTCCACAATAATTCAAAGTCATGTAAATAAATCTCTGTGGTCTCATGGTATGTTAAACCTTGATGTTGGACATGGAGTTAAAAATCCTGAATTCTGTTCTCAGCTGCTCCTTAGGCTTGCTAAAGAAGCTCATATTTCAGAAACCTCTGCTTCATCACTTGTATCCATTTTTTCTCCTAAAGTTTATTCCCCTTGCAGAACCCAGAAGTATTCTTAGAAAACTCAAATTGCATCATATCACTCATCCTTAAAAATCTTTAAGAATTTCTTATTGCTCTTAGATTACAGTCCTAAATCCTTAACCTGGCTTAGAAGATTCCCTCCGTGGAGTGCCTGGGTAGCTTAGTTGGTTAAGTGTTGCACTTTGGCTCTGGTCATGATCTCCCTGCTCATAAGTCTGAGCCCTGTGTTGGGCTCTGTGCTGACAGCTCAGAGCCTGGAGCCTGCTTCAGATTCTGTGTCTCCCTCTCTCTCTGCTCCTCCCCTGCTCATGTTCTGTCTCTGCCTCTCTCTCAAAAATGAGTGAACATTAAAAAAAATTAAAAAAGAAGACTCTCTCCATGATTTCACCTATATTAATATTTGTAAACTTGTCCTGCTCTTTTTCTATTCCTTTGTATTCTAGCTACCCTATTTTACTTTAATTCTTTCAAAAGACCACTTTTTTTTTTTTTGTCTCAGGGCTTTTACACAAGATTTTCCCTCTGCTCATACTGCTCATTGTCCTCCTATAAAGTTTTCTCTCCCACACTCCTAAGTCAAGTCCCTCTGTTTAAGCTCTTTTAGTCCCAATCATTATTTATTGATTTAAAATTGTTATCTACCATGTTTCTAATCATATGATTAATGTCTATTTGTATCACCAGCTTTCATGTGAACATTGTTTCCTTAGCATTTAGCACATTGACTAGTGCATTGTAGGTCTATTTGTTGAAAGAAATGAATTAATTAATAAACAAAGGGTCTTTGAATATATTGGAATACAAAAGCAAATCAGAGGTTTCAATGAAAGTGAGCCTCTAACTGGATTTGTTAAATAGTATTTTATATTTAAATTAATTCTGTGATACCGTCAGTGGGGACATGTATGTGTTTCATTTAAGAATGATCTGTCTAGAAAAAAGCTGTAATGTCCTAATCCTGAGAGGGAAACTGTTGAGTGAGAAAATATGGATCATATAATTTTGCTTTAAAACAAACTCCAGCTCTAAAAGACAAAGAGCTAAGGATAATAGTGGCAATCACGTGCAGGAAAATCTTTTGATTGGGAAAGGACGGCTACAGGGCAGTTAAAATAACAGGTGTAGGATTGACTTTGTCTAACTTTTGTCTGTGTGAGGGGAAACGTTTGCTGAAACTTGGAGCAGAAGTGCAGGAAGGTACCCTAACGATATTAATTTAGCAGAAAACAGTTACGTGGAATAGACATTAACTAGGCAAGAAGAAAACCTGCAGGAGGAATTTAATTTAGCCCTTAATGTTTATTGTGAATTAGAGGCTCTGGACATCTATTATACTGCAGGTGATGAAATTAGAATGTTTGTTTATTAGTGTATTATAAAGTACTCTATTTCATGCAAAATGAGTTTGTAAACTCAGATTCATGAAAACGGGGAGCCAAATACCTAAATACCGAGTGAGGAGAAGGGTCTGTGGGGCTGCTCTTTACTGATGTCGCATACATGGCTAATCGTTCTCTATAGCATGGCCCATGCTCTTTCATTCTCTTCTATTCCAAACTTCATTGGTTTAGGCATGAGGGTCCCAGGTACTGTCCAGCCTGTTGTTCCAGAACATTCCACATCTTCCAGGGGAAGAGTGTAGCCTGCAGAATAGTTGGTAGCCAATTTGAACAGCTAGGGGAGGGGCTGGAGCTGACACATGGACATGTGGCATTTGATCGTGGAGACACTTAAACTCTTCCTAAGAGGTGAAACATTACATCTGTTTCTTCTGTATTTTTTTTAGATGAACTTCTGATTCACTACAATACTCTAGAACTAAAAAGCCTGTATAATCTGTTTCTCTTTGTATGGTTCATAGATTAAAAACATAAAAACATATTTAAAATAAGGCGCACCTGGAATGAGAACTAGCGTTGCCATATCCCTCAGTTTTCTGGGGGGTATGAAATGTGCTGAATGAAGTAACATGACCTTGTGTTCTCAGGTACAGACATGGACAGAAGATATACCTCTTGGGAGGCTACTTCTGAAAGAAAAATTGGTAAATATGTAAAGTGCTTTTAAATCCATTACATCATGCTTAAGTTGTCATGTATTTGATAGACAGGCCTGATGGCAAAATGTTAGGTACCTTAATTTGTGAAGCATACTGAATATTTTATATATATATAGATGCATATATATGCATATATATTCATGCATATACATGCATGTATATGCATGTATATGCATGTATATTTATGTATGCATTATGTAAACCATAACATGCATTAGTAGAAGCAAGACCATCGAGTTATGTAAATTTTAATTATGTTTGTGACTCCCCTGGGTTTGATTTGTCTTTTCTTAAATTAGCCTGGCCAGTACAGGGAAATATAATAAGAAACAATGTGATCATCAGTGTTTCTGGCACCGAAGGACTCTCCAGTCCTGAAATGTTGACGCCATCTGGTATCTATATTCGCAATCCCACCAACGTTGTCGAGGTAAGATCTGTAGTTCTCCCAGGAAGCTCAGAGCTGAGAGGCCATAAAATTAACTCAGAAAGTTATTTGGAGTGGTGGCAGTGGTAGAATGGTAGAAAGTGTTTACTTGGTGCACACTAGTATCAAGAAACAACTTAATGATTTTTATGGTAAACGAGTGCTTTAGGATAAACGTAATCATTTCTCTCAGAATTCCTGTGAACACTCTTTGAAGCAATATCTATAGGTAGCAAAACAAAGTAGATATTGGTTACTTTCTGGTCCTTTCGATTAACGCAAACTACAATATCTTCCTGAGTTGTCTGCTGTGGTTGCTGATTTTTGTCTCAATTCCAATAATAATTACTCATTAAATCTTCATTATCTTCCTGTATTAATGTGTTCATATTGTTTCTCTTTTGGAATGTTTATTTGTTTTGAGAAAGAGAGTGAGGGAGGGAGCATGAGCAGGGGAGGGGCAGAGAGAGAGAATCCAAAGCAGGCTACACGCTGTCAGCACAGAGCCTGATGTGGGGCTCAATCCCATGAACAGTGAGATTATGACCTGAGCCAAAATCAAAAGTCAGATGCTTAACTGACTGAGCCACCCAGGTGCCCCATATATTGTTACCCTTTAAGAATATTCAGAACCGAGGGTCAGCAAAGTCATGAGGTATATGAGATCACATCAGATTCCAAGACAAATAAAGCACACTCTGATGACCTTTTTTATCCTATTATTTAGTACAACTTAATGTTACTTTTTCTTGGCAAATTTCTCCTTAAACTCTGAGAAATTAATTTTTTAGAGTACAGTTTAACCATAGATCCACGAATGAAGAATTACATCAGAGTAGGAGGGAAGGCCATTTAGTTTTGCCTTTATTAATTTTTTTAAAGTTTGTTTTTTTTTATTTTGAGGGAGTGAGCAGGGGAGAGGCAGAGAGACAGAGGGAGACAGGATCCCAAGCAGGCTTCTTGCTGTAAGTGCAGAGCCAGACACAGGGCTCGAACTCAAACTGAGAGATCATGCCCTGAGCCAAATCGAGAGTTGGCTGTTTAACCGACTGAGCTACCAGGCGCCCCTCATTTCCCCTTTTAATGATTCTATCCTGTGGATCATGTCCCGAAGGGTTAAGGGCCTCTCAGTCTTCTAGGACACTCATCTGAGCATCTATTGAGTCATGACAATTGTGCCAGATTTCTGAGGAACCCAGAGAATGCACTTCTGTCTCTGTCTCTCTGATCATCTGTTCTTAATTACTTTTAGCTGAATACCCCCTAATAAAAGTCATGGTTATCTCCTCAACCTTCTTCCAGACTCTTAATTACATTTATTCCAAGCACAGCACTTACACACCACTTTAGGTGCCTAATAGGGACAGCTAATATGCCAGTAAGGAAAGGAGGCAGAACTGCTTTGATTGAAGGAAACTAAACTTTAGACCCAGAACAACAAGAGCAGCATTTAACTTGTTGGCGATCATGGGGCTTGTTGTGCAGTTACGCTGGCAGCTTTGGGGCCCAAAGAGCTGTGTTTTTGTACACTTCTCAGACTGCATAACTTGACTGCATTGAAATACCCAGAGGAAAGTTGTCCCATTCATCTTGCTGCATGAGGCTGGAGCGTATCTAAGTCCTGCATCGAATGCCAGGGGTGCTGTCCATCTGCCTTTGCTCCACTGAGTGGCACAGTGTACCACGGGCAAGTGTCCTGGCCACTTGTCTGCTGGAATAATTGTGTTGGTTCTGTGTGCAGAGGACCAGAGGGCCATCTAAAAAGCTGATACGTCACCTGAGCTTTTGCAGACCTGTGAACGGTACCAAGTCAGCAATGAAAAAATGGAAAAACAAACAAAAGCAAGCTGTTTGTTTCCCATTACATGCTATTTCTGTTCATTTACTTACCTCCTCTTATATCTACTGTACAAAAGTGAAAACGAATGCAACCTATATGTTTGGAGGATGAGGTTTTAGTTTAAGCTGGTAGCACAGGCTCATTAAACTATTCCTTAGTGTATTCCTGACATTTTCATCTTTGATGACCTTAAAAGTCTGTAGTTCTCTTTTCATTAGCTTATCAGCTTTTAGACCCTAGCACAGTGTCTGAAATAAACTAGTTTTTCAGTAAAAATTAATTGGATATAATGAATGAATGTAAGTGTAACTCCATACTTAAAGCATGGAGGGAGGAAAGAGAAAAGTAAAGAATAGATTCCAAGATACCACAATCATTTTGATGACTGAAAAATAGGATGTTTAATCTGGGGCAGCATTTAAATACTGTGGGACTTAGCTCTCAGTGTTAAATTTTGCACAGTACCCTGAAGTTTTTTAGCTGTGTGCTATCTCTTTTGTATTCTGTTGTCTAGAATATATCACCTCTAAAGACATAGGTGATAACTGGGTGCATGTGGCAAAACCTAAAAATTATGAACTCCTCTTGACCCTTTGGGCCAATGAAAGCTATTTCACTCACTGAGCAAGCTTTAAATTCATGTTTATTAAGTGTATCCTATATGGATGGTGCACAGACAATTTTGAAAATATTTTAGAAACAGACCTTAATTCCAAAGGGATGGTAAGGAAGCTACAATAATGATGTGTGTGTGTGTGTGTAAGTGTGTAATACGTGGAATAGGTAGAGATGTTGTAGAAAAACCTGCTGCCTTGTAGTGTTGTTCTGGTATTCAGGACAGAGACATTCCTGTACTCTGAGGAACTGTTACATAGGTGGTGGCTTCTGTGTGTTATTATGTGAGTAGTTTAGAGCCAGACTACCCCTAAAGGGAGCGTAGTCAAGTTTTGTGTGTGCTTAGTTTTTGTTTCCTTTTCTCCTGCTTTGTTTTTAAGTGTTCTTGTGGTTTGGCAAAAATATACATTTTTTTAAACGTTTATTTATTTATTTTGGGAGAGAGAGAAAGAGAGAAAGAGAGCATGCATGTGTAAGTGGGGGAGGGGCAGAGAGAGGAGAGAGAATCCCAAGCAGGCTCTGCACTGACAGCCTGATGCAGGGTCCGAGCTCATGAGGAGTGAGGTCATGACCTGAGCCAAAATCAAAAGTCAGATGCTTAACCTGCTGAGTTACCCAGGTGCCCCTGGTAAAATACTTTTTTAAAAGTCATTGTATTTGTGTGATTTATTTGGATTTTTCATTTTTGTTTCCTTAAGCTTTTAATTCTGAAATAGTTTTAGACTTAGAAGAAGTTGCAAAAACATAACCAAGAGTTTCTCTGGACCCTCCCCCAGCTTTCCCCAGTGATACCATAACCATAACCATTGCCATATCCCTCAGTATGGTATCCCTCAGATACCATACCATAACTGTCACGATATCAACCATCAACATAGCAATATCAAAACCAGGAAGTTGACATTGGGGCAAACTATTAACTGTATTGAAGCCCTTATTTGGACTTGAAGAAAGTGACTTAATCCTAGTGGCTGGACAACCAATGGTGATAGCCTAAACCCTTCCTCTCATATATGAGACTGACCTCAAAGTTTCTGGCCTGGTGGGCAGGCAGGGAAGAAATAGTTGGTTCTTAAATGTCTGCAGTGATTTATGGTTACACATGATTCCAGTTTCCCCTGACCCAGAACCTAGGACCAAATGCTCTGCCATAGTGCACAGAATTGACCTTGGCTTCCAGTCAGCCATCCCAACAGCTCACTTGTCTTCAACCCTGCATAGGACGAGGGGATTTCAAGTGTGATATTTCTTTTTAGCTTTAATACCAACAAGTGGCCTGCCTGCCTCACTGCCCAGGCTGCAGCTGAGCCAAGCCCGGGACAGTTTCTCTGTGAAGCAAAACCTGAGCTTTGTGTCTTCTTGCTAGTGATAGGATATTCAAGCATGCTATTCCTGTTTGAGTATCTGAGGCACTTGTGGTATGTATTCCTCTGAATACTCCTTATGTAGGTCTTTGCCATGCTTTTCAAAACAGATTGGTGGTGGTTCTTCCATGCTTCACCTGTGGCATTTAGAGCATTCCATTTTCAGGATATCTTCCCTTGACCGTCTAGCATCTGAGTCTGTGACTCCATTTATGGGGATTTCATTATCTGTCCAGAGGCTCCATCACTTTATCTTTTCAGTAGACATAACCTATGTCAACCTCAGGCTGAAAGTCTTTGCTCTCAAATATCCAGGGACTGTTCACCTTCAGAGCGCTAGAGTATCCCATGTTTATGTAGGCACTGGAAATTTCCCATGACCAGACTCCTGTTTAGGATAGTCCGTGGAAAAACCCTGGAGACAAGCCCTTTGGAAACATCCATTTAATTTGAGGGGAATTTGTTCTGGTTTGTGAATCAATTTTGTAAGGAATTCTGTGTTTAAAGGCCAATTTCAGTTCTCTAGCTCTCCCCACTCAATAGCTAATGTATATTTAAGAGCTGCCTGAAGGGTTAACTCACTTTTTTTTCCCTAGTGATTATAGATGCACACCTCAAGGAGCTGGCTTACTTGGGCAGTTAATTTCTCTCTGGAATTTCTCTTGCTTGAATGTCCATAATACATTGACTTCCGCAAAGAATTGATTTCCACACAAAATTCCCTGCTTGCCTTAAACCCTTCCCCACAAGCCGCCGGCTGCCTGCATAAATATGTGGTTTTTCCTCATGAATCATTTGTAGCATACCCAATTGGAATGGAGAGTAAAAAGGGCTGGGAAGTAATGTGATCTGACTGTTCAAGTGCTTCTTTTATGAGAAAAGTGAGCCTTACCAGCTAACAGAAGACCAAAGTTACAATATTCTGCCCAACTAAAAATGCACTTGGAAAGCATTTATATTTATGTATGTGTTCACCCAGATGTTCCATAAATGCTAATGACAGTAGGGCAGGTGATTCTACAAATCTATTCATTCGCTCAAAATACGTACTCTCTGAGCACCTGTCTGGCAAAGGTGATGAATATGGATGTAATTCTTGGAATATATTCTTGAAATATTTGAATCTTTTCCCTCCTGGGAGAGTCTTGGTAATGAATGAGCATTTCATTGGTAATGATATAGAGGTGTACGTCCAAGTGAGATGTACCTTTCTCATTGTTTATATACTTGCAGAAAAAGTGGGGGTTTAAGAAGCTCCCATTCTCTAATTCTTTTTTTTTTCTTTTTTTTCAACGTTTATTTATTTTTGGGACAGAGACAGACAGAGCATGAACGGGGGAGGGGCAGAGAGAGGGAGACACAGAATCAGAAACAGGCTCCAGGCTCTGAGCCATCAGCCCAGAGCCCGACGCGGGGCTCGAACTCACGGACCGCGAGATCGTGACCTGGCTGAAGTCGGACGCTTAACCGACTGCGCCACCCAGGCGCCCCAGCCCATTCTCTAATTCTTAGTGCTTATATACTCATGGGCTTTCCCATGGCTCGTACGTGTGCTAGAGACATAGCCCGCAATGCGGGCTGTGTGGAAGGTGGAACTTCACATGTACTTCCCTGAGGAAGGTTCTGTTCATGTAATCGTCACAGTCAGTAACCATGTTACTTCCTTGTGTTTCTGTGAGGGCTGAAGAGATATATTGGGTGCTTGTATTTGCCAACCCAGCCACAGTTGTTCTTTCTGAAGTTGAGAATCATGAGCACTTATCCTGTTTGCTAGCAAGAGGAAAGAATTGAGATAGCTGGATTTGATGCTAGTAAGTGTTCTTTTTGGAAATGCCTAATGCCAGATTTGCATGTTTAAAAAGATATAAATGTTGGTCTTTCCACCAAAATTTGGAGATGTGCTACTGGAGAGTGGGTTATTTCAACAACACCTAGTGCTAGTCTAGATCAGGTTTCTCAGTCATGGTAGTATTAGTATTTTGGGTGCTGTAATTCTTTTTTTTTTTTGTAAAGTTTATATATTTATGTATGTATATATGCATGTATTTATTTTGAGATAGTGGGTGAGCAGGGGAGGGACAGAGAGATAGAGAATCCCAAGAAGGCTCCATGTTGTCATTGCAGAGCCTGATATGGGGCTTGATCCTATGAAATAAACAGTCAGATGCTTAACTGACTGAGCCACCCAGGAACCCCTCAGGTGCTATAATTCTTTGTCGTGAAAGGCTGTGCTCTGTACAGCAGCATTCCTGGACTATGCCACCCCAAGATGATTGGAGTCTTAGGGAAGGCCCAGGTTTCCTTAAGTCATGTTACCATCTTAAATAGTAATTCAACTTCATATTCCATCATGTCCAAAATTCACTTGTGCCAAGTTCCGTGTGGTAGATGAGACATGTGATTAGAATTGTAAATGGCCTCAGGAAATTGGAGAAATGCTCAGAATCCTAAATAATGAAGTACAGGAGGAAAGAGGCCACTAGTCCACAAAGAAAGAAAACAGTGTGTATGTAACTGAGTTAAAAATGAGGAACGGCTGGCTAATTAAAAATACCCAGGATGAAAGAGCCTTCAGGCACACAGTGAATAACAAGCTGAAGTTAAGGAAACAGCATTGTGGTTGTGTCAGCATGTGCTGGCTCCTCGATCAGGTCCTTGCTGATGCCTACTGGTCAGGCTTCCAGTGTCAGTGGAACTTTCAGAGGACTCTGGTCCTCACTTATGCTTCCCAGGAGGCAGAAGTCCTCCAGGGATTAGGGCACTGGGGCATTGGTTCCTCTTCTCACATGAGGCAGAAGTTGAGGATTGCTGGTTTTAAAACAACTTGTTTAAGTTTTCCTGCATGTTGACTTTACTTGGTTGTGTGTGTGTGTGTGTGTGTGTGTGTATGTATGTATCTAGCTTCCTAGTGGAACATGTAGCACACCTAGAGAGGACAAGGCTCTTGAAAGTCCCCTTCTGTAGAGAGTACTGCTTTTAATGACTGCCAGTTGGCTGCTCAGGTTCAGAGAGCTACCTTTAATAATACCTAAACTTCTTTCATTTAGGAAATGAAGTCAATAAAGTATTAGTCTAGAATGACTGAAACTATGGGCTGAAATGAGTTTACTCAACCTAAGGATAGAGAACAGCTACAAGTAAAAGAGTGTCCTTGGAGTCTCTACTGTTGGTCCTCCTGTGCCCACAATGGAGTAAATCTCCTTAAGCTGTATGAAAGGCTGTGACAGAGAGCTCTGCCCCTGAGCAGGCCAGAACTTCCTCCTTCAGTTTTAACACTTTTTTGTGTCCTGTCCTAACATCATTATTCATTATGACATGCGTTAGTGTTCCATAGACATTGCTGACAATCTCAATCCTTTCTTTCTTTTGTTTTTTTTGATAATGTATTATCAAGTTAGCTACCATACAGTGTATACAGTATGGAAGATATTTACAAATGACATATCAGATAAAGGATTAGTGTCAAAAATCTATGAAGAACTTACCAAATTCAACACCCAAAAATAAACAATCCAGTGAAGAAATGGGCAGAAGACATGAATAGACACGTTTCCAAAGAAGACATCCAGATGGCTAACAGACACATGAAAACATGCTCAACATCACTTATCATCAGGAAAACACAAAACCACACTGAGATATTACTTCACACCTGTCAGAGTAGCTTAAATTAACGACTCAGGCAACAGCAGATGTTGGTGAGGATATGGAGAAAGGGGAGCCCTCTTGCATTATTGGGAATGTAAACTTGTGCAGCCACTCTGGAAAACAGTGTGGAGGTTCCTCAAAAAATTAAAATTGAATCACCCTGTGGACCAGCAATAGCACTACTAGGAATTTATGCAAAGGATACAGGAGTGCTGATTTATAGGGGCATACGTACACCAATGTTTATGGCAGTGCTATCAACAATTGCCAAATGATGGAAAGAGCCCAAGTGTCCATCGATGGATGTAATGGATAAAGAAGATGTGATAAACACACACACACACACACACACACACACACACACACACACACACACA
>NW_024412394.1:17919772-17929241 GCF_014898765.1 Herpailurus yagouaroundi | reverse complement strand
ACACACACACACACACACACACACACACACACACACACACACACACACAGAGGAATACTATTCAGCAATGAAAAAGAATGAAATCTTGCCATTTGCCACAACGTGGTTGGAATTGGAGGGTGTTATGCTAAGTGAAATAAGTCAGTCAGAAAAAGACGGATATCATGTGTTTTCACTCATGTGGAATTTGAGAAACTTAACAGAAGATCAGAGGGGAAGGGAAGGAAAAATAAGTTAAAAACAGAGAGGGAGGCAAACCAGAAGAGACAGAGTACAAACTGAGGGTTGATGAGGGTGGGTGGTGGGGGGGGGGGTTGGGAAAATGAGTTATGGACACTGGGTTTTCAATTAGCAATAATCACACCTCGGATAAACCTCATTGGGTACAATACTGCCACTGTGCAAAGCTTGAGTTATGGGTATTGAGGAGGGCACTTGTTGGCATGAGCACTGGGTGTTGTATATAAGTGATGAATCACGGGAATATACTCCCCAAATCTCAATTTTTTCTTCTATTGTTCAAAACAACTATGTCAGTAGACAGTCCTCATTAACTTTATGTCGATGTCTTGATAATGCTCAATCCCATAATGCTGGAGTTTAAGACCCCTCATCTTCCTTAAACATACTCTTCAAAATGTCTTTTCCTGTTGACTACTGGGAATTAGCTCACATCCTCACCCATGTGACTCTCTGTGCCCTCTGAGCTGAGCATGCTGTTTTTCCATTTGCTAGGAATGGTAGGGATTTTATACTGTCTGGAATTTTGGTGTGAACAGAACAATTCTTAGTTAAGTCTGAACTGAAAAATGACGTTCAATTTTTAGGAAATCTATATTTATGTAGCAATATCAAACAATACTCCAGTCTTGTCCAACAGATTTTACCTGGTATCTGAAGGGTTAAGTTACTCTTTTCTCATGACCACAGATGCATCTTTCAAGGAGCTGATTTACTTGGACACTTAATTAATTTTTCTCTAGAATGTCTCCCACTAGAATGTCCATGATACATTGACTTCTGCAAAGAATGTTGCTCAGTATATTTTATCCACTATTGGGAAGGCCTATGGACTTCCTCTTGGTTCTGCCCTTGACTTGGTGACATGACTTTGCATTGCACCCTACTGTTTACATTTCTTCACTTGTGCCCCATTGTTTGGCATCGTGATTCTGGGTCTTGCCTTTATTTCTCTCCTTTAGCCTACAATCTCTGACACTTCCAGGTTTGGACATGAATTGAGTTGGCTCTGAGTTATTAGCTCTGTGACTTTGAGGAAGTCACTCAACATCTACAAGATTCAATTTCCTTGTGAAATTGTAATAATTTTTTTTTAGGGTAAAAGTGTAGCATTTTATTTAATTTATTAATTCATTATTTTAATATAATTTATTATCAGATTGCCTTACATACAACACCCAGTACTCATCCCAACAAGTTCCTTCCTCCATGCCTAGCACCCATTTTCCCCTCTTCTCCACCACCCCCATTAACCCTCAGTTTGTTTTCTGTATTGAAGAATCTCTTAAGGTTTGCCTCCCTCTCTCTGTTTGTAACATTTTTTCCTACCTTCCCTTTCCCCATGGCCTTCTGTTAAATTTCTCAAGATCCACATATGAGTGAAAACATATGATATCTGTCTTTCTCTGACTAGTTTCATTTAGTGTAATACGCTCCAGTTCCACCCACGTTGCTGTAAATGGCATAATTTCATTCTTTCTCACTGTCAAGTAATATTCCATTTTATATATAAATATTCTTTATCCATTCATCAGTGAATGGACATTTAGACTCTTTCCATAATTTGGGTATTGTTGAAAGCACTGGTATAAACATTGGGGTACATGTGCCCCGATGCATTAGCACTCCTGTATCCCTTGGGTTAATTCCTAGTAGTGCTATTGCTGGGTCATAGCGTAGTTCTATTTTCAGTTTTTTTAGGAACATCCACACTGTTTTTCAGAGTAGCTTCACCAGTTTGCATTCCCACCAAGAGTGCAAGAGGGTTTCTGTTTCTCCACATCCTCACTAGCATCTATAGTTTCTTGATTTGTTCATTTTAGCCACTGTGACTGGTGTGAGGTGGTATCTCAGTTTGGCTTTGATTTGTATGTGAAAGTGTAATAATAATACATAATTCAGAATTGTGAAAGTAAAGGAGACTCTAAAATCTGGTACCTGGACAATAGCATCTTCTTTAGAAATCTTTACTATGAGTATTATTATCACACTTGGTTCTAAGTTAGGAAAAAGGTAATTATTTCTAAGGAAAAGAAAAATTGAAAATAAATATAACTTGTACTGAGTTATATCATCTTTTTGTGGGGATCTGGTAACAGATTCCCAACCTAATTGTCTAGGTCTCTATCCTCCTTCAGTTTTCTACCATGGCTTCCATGGGCAGTGGGCTGCTAAGGCAGCTCATGGGAAAGTCACCAGGAAGTTCATTCTTTCCAGTGTCTCTCCTGTCTTTGAACATCTCCTGGAGCCCTTGATGACTAAACAGTATAGTGTTAGTATCTCAGTCACCTCCAGAGAAGTAGTTGTCAAAATGGGCTCAAAAGATCAACGATATTGGAACCACCTATGGTGCTCAAAAGTACAGAATACTGTCCTCCAACCCTTCACCATAACTTTCAGCACCTGCTAGGTCTGAATATCTAGAGGTGGGGCCTAAAAATCTGTATATTATATGCCCCAGGTTAGGGTTTCTAGACAAAACACAGCATACGTGGATAAATTTAAATCTTTGAAATATAACTAATACATTTTTAGTAAAGTATATCCTATACAATGTTTGAGATATACTCATATTAAAAAATAGTGTTTTCAATCTGAAATTTAAATCTCACTGGGCTTCAGTGTTTTTGTTTGCTAAATGTTGTTACAACTCTATGTTACATGCACAGTAAAGTTTAAAAAACTGTTTTAACGAGACATTCACAGGACAATCCCACCAAGCCCTATATATAGGTAACTGTGGCACTGACGTATTGTTTTATAGAAAGACATTTAATGCCTTGTTGGGTGCCACAGCATCACAATCCCTTTTGCTTTACATTCTCTCTTCTATGACCTCATGCTGTCCTAGTCCCGTAGCACATTCTCCCAGGAAATGAGTTGCTCATGGAAGGGACACTCCAGCTTTCTCACTGTCTTACCAGCTAGGCCATGTCATGCCCCCAAGTGATCAGGGGTAAAGTGTGTGGAAGTCTCTGTAGCTTCCTTTGTCCCTGTAGACCTGAGGCTGGCTGAGGAGCCTGTTTCTTGAGTTCTGTTCTGTAGGTAGACATGAGCATCTTGGCCTCAGACCAGCCTCTCCGGCTGAGAGAGAGAATGTGCACAGAATTGCATAGCAAGTAGTCCAGCTTGGTCTATTGGCCCTTCTTCCCTCCTGCTGAAACAAAGAATAGCCAACATACTATTTACTTTACTGCCTGACATTAGAGGTTGCAAATTCAGATATCCATAGGGGCTGGGCTAGAATCATATATAAGTGAAGCAGAAAGGGTGTGGCCTATGAAAAAATAGCCATAATCCAAGAAGGTGGGCCTTCTTAGCTTCAGCTGGTCCCTGGCTATCCCATAGGAATTTGGGCTCAGTATTATTAAAAAACTGAAAGTCTGAATTTTTATATCAAGTCTCCCGATTTTAAGACGTTGGAAATAAAGGCTCCCGGGTGGCTTAGTCAGTTGAGCCTCTGACTCTTGATTTCCGCTCAGGTCATGATCCCAAGGGGTTGTGGGATCGAGCCCTGTGTGAGGCTCGGAGCTGAGCATGGGACCTGCTGAAGACACACACACTTTCTCTCTCTCCGTCTCTCTCTCTCTCTCTCTCTCTCTCTCTCCCTCTTTCTGTCCCTCTCTCTTCCTCTGCTCCTCTCCCTTGCTTGCATGTGTATTTACTCTGTCTCTAAAAAATTATAATAAAATAAACAAAATGTTGGAAACAAAGTAACCATTTTTGTGAACATTAGGTAGGCCAACCAAAAGACCTTTGTGTACAATAATAAACTCTTCAGGGAGTTAGTTTTCTACTCCCTCTTAAATTATATTACACAGTGATGATTAAATTGTAGGTACATTATCGAGTTTGGAAAGATAATCCATTGTGTTCAATTTGATCAGAATTATAGCCCAAAACTCACATGGTCTAATGGAGAATTTAAGTTTTATATGAAAATATAAAATACATCAAATTATTTAGATAGGAAATCGTATAAAGAAATATTAAGGTTGGGGCACCTGGGTGGCTCAGTTGGTTGAGCGTCTGACTTTGGTTTAGGTCATGATCTCACAGCTTATGAGTCTGAGCCCCACGTCGTGCTCTGTGCTGACAGCTCGGAGCCTGGAGTCTGCTTCAGATTCTGTGTCCCTCTCTCGCTGTGCCCCTCCCTCGCTCATGCTCTGTCTCTCAAGAATAAATAATAATAATAAAAAAATTAAAACAAATATTAAGGTGATTAATCTAATGAATATAAAGTACACTGAGGAGATTCAAGATGTGTTTGAGCTCAGACACCATGTCTCAGAACTAAGGCATAGTTAGTACAACCACTGGCCTTCATCCCATAGCCAAATCTTTGATTTGTTCAAAGGATTGGAGAGGATGCTTTGTGTAGACTTGGCTTTAAGGTATGCCTTTGCCCCTATATACTGTTGCGTACACCAAAGAGGAGGGCTTGGATTGATGACAAAGTAAGATTCCCTGTATGGAAGATTACAAGAACATTTTAACATGAGATATCACATATTAAGGTTGACAAATTACAGTCGAGCTGAGCTGTGTGGGGGAAGAAAAATGAGAGTATTTCTGATCCCTGAGGTGAGGCAGGGTTGGGGGAAAGATGGCAGTGTGTGAAGAGTAAATGGAAGTATGAATATACCTCAACAGAAAGTAAATAAAAAAGCAGAATATTCACAAAGAAGAGTCTTTCTCTCTGGCAACTTCATTGTATCTGGAATAACTATTATTTAACTATCCTTAATTTCTGTAGGGAAACAGGGTGTATGTTGCTGGTTTGGGCTACTTTTTTCATCTTGTGACCAGCCAGGCATCACAATCTCCACTTCTCTCCTTCAGTCAGAATATTGCACATTCTTGTACAAGGTAACCTTGGGGAAATTCATCTGTAATTTTGATGTAAGGGTAATAATTGAACATTTTTTTTGTACAATGCTCTCAGAGAGGGTGTAATCTGGGGCATGCATGTAAGATTTGATGGACATGCCTTTGTATGCATTTGGGATCATAAAAGTTTGGTATTGAAGGGAAGGAAAGTGACAGGGAAGTCACTTGAGAGGGCAGCAGGAAAGAGTGCATCTTTTGTGTCCAGAGGAGAATTTAGTAGAGAAGTTAAAGTTCCCGAGTGATTAGGAGCAACCAGGAAGCAGGAGTGACTGGTCTCAGGAACCCAGTGGGGTGAGGAGCCTTTGGGAAGAGGCTCTTTGCCTGTGACATGTACCCATTAATAGGGAAGGGGACTTGTTCAATATCTTTGGTACATGGAATTAAGGTCTTCTGCTAAGAGCAAGATCTGGGAAGTATGTTGGAAACATGGGAAAAATTCAGACTTCAAAGTCAGGCCCTACTTCAAATTTTGACTTTACTCCTAGAAAACTGGCTTGGTTGTTGTTGTTTATTTAAGAGTCAGGTCCCTCATTTATAAAATTTCAGATCTAATCTTTAGAGATGACTCATATAATGTACATAAGAGAACACCTGGAATACAGTAGGAACTCAAAAATTGATAGCTATAAATAATTACAGTGATAATAGTGTAGGAATACTGCTATGATGGATGGTGATAGATGAGTCGAATAAGGATTAAGAACAATTGCTGTGTTATGTTGAAGGGCCAGCTGAAGATAGGATTAGCACATATGTCATGAATTTATCATGAAGATTATGACGTTTTACCAAGGAGCTGTCAGAAGCCCTGTAGTGTGAGCAAAGAAGGTACCCAGAATACTGTGAAAGTAGGACCTTTCAAGGAGAAGAACAAAAGTTTGAGGGAGAACAGTGCTGGTGTTCACTTTCTAGAATGTTCTGATGGGCAAGGCACAGGTATCCACACCCCTAGGAAGGGTGAACCTAGAGAGAGACTGGGAGAACAGACTGGGATGGTGGCAGTCTTCATCTGCTGAGATTCAAGAGCAGGTGATAGAGGGTAACAGAGAGGAAAGACTGAGGGATGGGCAATGCTGGACTGGACAAGGGATCAAGGACGTTATCTCTACTGTCCTTACTCATTACCTTCATTTTATATTTTCCAATGTGAAAAAGTGGGACATTTGAAACATGGAAAGTGGCTGATTTTCACTCTTTGTTTTGCTTTCGAGGTGTGGCCTCTTTGTATACCCTCAATTTCAGCCACCTTGGGATAATGGCAAGGGCCTCACCGTGTTCCAAAACTTCACGGTTTGGGGAAGTGCAGGTGGTGCCCAGGTAAGCTCTGTTAGTTTTTTATTAAATTGTCATTTGTTTTCTCATGGTGATTTATTATGCATCTCTATTTAAATGGGGATAGTATGGGAGCCACTGCAATATTATCATAGTTGTATGGGACAAACAGCATCATACATGTGTGGAAAAGTTGTTGAATGAACGAATTCCTACTCAGGAAACCAGGGTCAAGTCATTTCCTCTAAAGTGACGTTTCAGCAGCTCTACTAGAGAACAATAGAATTGTAGTGATAGAGATTTACAAGCAGGAGAGATTATAGAGGTCATCTGTTTCTTATCTCCCATGCCTATTTAGAGATAAAAATTAAGGCTCAGAAAGTAAAAGGATTTCCCAAAGGTCACACAGCACCACCAGCTGCAGAATTCAGACCCCAATATCTTGAGTAATGCATGCTTCAGTCTTAAAAAAGTACTGTTCATCCCTGGAACATGAAAATTCCTGCTCAAAGTGTCATTCTTACCTTTATCAATGAGCCACGTTTTGTTCTATTTTCTTCAAAAGGGAAAAAGTTTGTGTTCAATCATTCACTTTTCATTATTTCAATGATTTCTGGTAAGGAAGCTTTGGATGCTCACTCTTAACAGCAACTTGTAAAATTAGCCAGGGTCACTATTTTGTGCTACACAAAGAAAATTACACACACTTGATCTCTGTCATTTAGCAATCTGGACCCTAAAATACGTAGATGAAGCAATATGTTTACAGGGCACTCAGGAAATAGAATAAAAACATATAGTTAAGTTACATTAAGAAAATTAGACATTAATTTCACATATCCAACAAGAGGAAGACAACTGTGGATGGGGAAAGCCCAAAAATGTATAATTAGGGTAGCTAACAGGAAGAATCCCAACTGCCTTTAGTGTTTTGTTCTTATTGAATTTATACAGTACTTTGTTCCCATAAACATCATGAGTAAAGGGGTGACAAATCCAGTGGAAACATTGATTGAGTGGCCTCTTACACAGAGAAGCAATTCATGACTTGAAGAGAGTTATGCAATGTCTCCATGCCCTTGAATAGCTTTATTTTAAAGGAAATAACCTAATAAAATGAGAATATTAGAAGATGATCATGAAAGTCAGTTTTCTCAAATTCTGCAGTCAGAAATGCTAAACCCATAAAAACAAAAAAAACAAAAAAAAACCAGATTCTTAAAGATGAAACTCTTGTGCACTCAAATTGAATTAATTAAAAAGTTCAAACAATGTGAATTCTTTTGTAACTTCACTTTTATGAGGAGAATAAAGTAAAACTAACATGATAGGGAATTTAAAAAGTGATTCCCACCAAAACAATCCTGCAAAAAAATAAGAGAGATTTATACTTCCTTATATAAAAAATTACTATAAGGTAATAGTAATCAAGACAGTGTGGTATGGGCACAAAGAGAAATATGGATAAATGGAATAGAATTGAGAGTCCAGAAATAAATCCACCCAGTTGATTTTTGACAAGGATGCCAAGACCATTCAGTGGGGGAAACAATAGTCTTCTCAATAAACGGCACTGGAACAACTGGGTAGCCACACTGAAAAGAATGAAGTTGGATCCTTACCTCATACTATTTACAAAAGTTGACTCAATAATGGATCAAAAACAATGTTAGAACAGAAAGTATAAAAAAAAAATCTTAGACAAAAACAAAGGAGTAAATCTTCATGATCTTGGATTTAGTTAAAGATTCCTAGGTATGACTCCAAAACAAGCAATAAAAGAAAAATGGATAAGTTGGACTTTATCAAAATTAAACATTTTAGTGGTTCAAAGGACCTCATCAAAAAGTGAAAGCACAACCTATACAATGGGAGATGATATTTGCAAATGATATATCTGATAAGGGAATTATATCTGGAATATATTAAGAACTCCTATAGCTCAACAGTAAAAAGACAACCCATTTAAAAAAAGGCAAAATATTTGAATGGACAATTCTCCAAAGAAGATATACATATGGTCAAAGCATGTAAAAAGATATTCAACATAATTAGTTATTAGAGAAATGTAAGTCAAAACCACAGTGAGATAGCACTTCACACCCACTGGGATGGCTAGAATCAAAATGATAACAAGTGTTGATGAAGATGTGGAGAAACTGGAACCTTCACACACTGTCGATGAGAATTTAAAATGGTCTAGATGCTTCAGAAAACAGTATGGCAGTTCCTCAAATTGTTACACATAAAGATAGGTGTATGATATGATCTATCTACTCCTAGGTATTTAAAGGAAATAAAACATAGATCCACAGAGAGACTTATACCCAAATGCCTACAGCAGCATTATTCATAATAGACAAATGGTGAAAAAAACTCAAATATTCAACATCGGACAAATGGATAAATATAGTGTGGTATATCAGTAGAATGGAATATTCTTGAGCCAGAAAAAATGAAATAAAGTGCTGTTATATGCTACAACATGAGTGAACTTATGGAAACATTATGTTCAGTGAAAGTAGCCAAGTCCTCCCTATGTGATGTTAGGCAAATCCCATTATTTTTTCTTCATAAAGTGGAAAGAGTAATCATACCTAAAGGATAAGTTTGTGTTGAGAGTTAAATAGGTGCCCATAAGGATGCCTGGATCTTTGTGTTTACATAGTAGCAGCCCTTATTCTTACCATTGTTAGTGAATAGGAGTAGGTAGTGATAGATCAATGTTAACAGTGATGTCTCTGGAAATTTTAACATTGATAAATACTTTCTGCATCCAATAAAAATACATTGTGTTCACATTTCGTAAACTTTCATTATTAGGTATATCTGACTATATTCTGGTCATTAGACATAAGTGTCATGTATACAGATACTTGAACAGAAGATTCCATTGGGTAAAATTTCAATTGTGTATAAACATAGATTCATATTTGATGGCATTGATATTGATATTTTCTCATTTAATGATCTTAATAACCTTGGGGGGAACTGTGCCATTACTAGAGATTCCTCTCTCCCTCCCTCTCTCCCTCCCTCCCTCTCTCCCTCTCTCCCTCTCTCCCTC
>NW_024412394.1:17873118-17919672 GCF_014898765.1 Herpailurus yagouaroundi | reverse complement strand
TCTCCCTCCCTCCCTCCCTCCCTCCCTCTCTCCCTCTCTCCCTCTCTCCCTCCCTCTCTCCATCTCTCTCTCTCTCTCTCACTCTGGCTCTCCCTCTCACTCTTGAGAGAGGAAAAGAGAGAGAGGGAGAGTGAAAGGGAGAGCACTAATGTCATACAGCTAAGAATTGCTGGATTCCAACTCAATGTGACCTTTGAACATATATGTTAATAAGAGTTGAGAAGAATATCCTTTCCTCACCATGTCTCATAAATGCAAAATGATTCTTTTAGAAGAGAGAGAGATGAAAGCACTTTCTGAAAGGTGTATTCACACAACAAATAGATGATTTTTTGCTACTGTGTGTTAGTTTTCTTTTAAAATCACCAGGTTCTCTAGCTAATGTGAGGTGTTAGCTGTTTTTAAATATGAGTATATTTGCCAGATCTTGGGCTGATGCTTGTAAATAGGTCACAATTCTTACCAAGTTAACAGTTTAGATTATGCTTATTTTGTTTAAATAAACCTTCGTGTCTTCAAAGATGTATCATTTTGTAAAAGCTGTTGGCTCATACATAATGAGATATGCAAGCTATTTGTTTCATGAAAATTCAAGCTTAAAGACTGACTGACAAGTAGAAGCACGATACTATGATAAATCAAGGCTACTTTGGCCTTAATTAATAGGAAACTTCCACGTGAAGGTATGAATGTAAATATGACCCTATTTAATAAAGAAATAAATGCTGTGTTAGGTAATTTGCTAGTCCAGACCTCCACCTTGATTTTGAAGATGGTTGAATTGAAGTCCAGGAAAAGTTCAATGTCTTGCCTGAGATCATATAGTTAGTTAATATCAGTGGTAGGTCAAAACCAAGAGCTCTGTCCTCCAAACTAGTGGGATTCTTTCAACTCTAACAAACTAATTTTGTTAATATTCAATCCCTATTTGGGCCCACTCACCCAAGTTGTCATAAATATATATGCACATAGCACATTTTTAATCTGTAGTCATTTGGAATTACTTATTTCATAATTATATTTTTTATAATAATAGTAACATATACTACCATGAAGAAAATAGTAAGTATTTGAGTTCTTGGATGCTCTGTTTTTCTCCATTAATTTTGTGTGATTTGACAATTGCAAGTTTATTTTAGATAAGTGAAGAATTCACACTGACATTTTTAATGTAACAGTTATTACGAGGAGAAATGAAAAGTACAGAGGGGATGTTACCAAAAGGGACTAGTTAGTACTCACCTGACAGCAACTTTGGGATGTCTGTACAGATATTGATGGACAAAAGCTGCTTAAATGTGGTATAGCATGCTTATTTATACTTAATCAATAATTAAAGAAGCTATAGGAAGTCTGCAAGAAAAACCAAGCCTCAGACCTTTGCCATAACATATGCTGTTATTTTATAGATTTTTAGAAGTAGCAATCTTCACCTGAAAAACTTCCAAGTTTATTCATGCAGAGATTTTGGAATTGACATCTTGGAAAGTGATGCAAATACTTCAGTTACTGACAGCTTATTACTTGGTCATTTTGCCCACAAGGTAAGTGCCTTAGTGTAGTTGCTTTAGACTATCAAAACAGAATTGTTCGTGCTCGGTTCCCTAGTGACCCAGGGTATGTAATTTTAATAGTATTCTTTAGTGAATCTTGGGTTTAATTGGTAGAGGTTAGAAGAACTTTTTATTTGTAACAGTGGTGGTATCTTTGATGAAATTGAAATGTACACAAGTTTTTAACGTTCTGAGTCCATATAAATCCTAAAAGTCATGAGTAGCTTGCCAAATTCTTACTTGGTTGCAATTTAGCATTATTTTCACTGCAATTCAGTAATAAACCTAATGATTTTAGATTAATTTACCTTTACTTCACAAGGGTTATAGAATAGCAAAACTTCACATTTTCTCTTTGTATTGTAGTTTGCCATGTTTCAATATAAACATTTTGTTCATAGGGTCCTTATTGTTTTTAGAGTGCCCCTCCTCACCAAAGAGGTAACATGAATTTATGTTGCATAGTATACTAGAGTACCTTAGATGATTCCCTAATACTTGCCTAAGCGTGGGTTTCAACATGATAAATATCAGACTACAGATGACTTCTCTGCCATTGCATGACCAGGGTACCAGAATGTAGATGAGGCAAAACAAATTTCCCAGATGCAGAACTAGAAGTAGTAATTCCCCTTAAGGGAAGTCCAGGGTTGCCATTGGTCTTAGTAGGCTTCACACCTGTAATGGACCCCCTTAAGTTCTTAAAAGAGTTCTAGAAAGAGCTACATGTATATTGATATCACATTGTCATAACAATCATAGATGAAAGAGACCTACTGTACTTCTGGAAACAAAGGAAAGAACAAGTTCTTTACTTTGTCCTGAATACCTTGACCTATTGAAATTTAAATAAGTATAGCTCTTGGAGGCTATTGTGTAGGTATAGATAAAAATATTAAGATTAAAAAATAATTTTCTTAAGCTTCATTTTTTTATGTTTAATTCTCAAAGTTAATTAAATATTTTTTGAACCATCGTTTTCCGGAGGGAAATACCTGCCCATTTTTCCTTTTCTCTGAAAGGATTACTACCTTGAGAGATAAATCTTCTTTTTTGACTGCAGAATTTTCAAGAGAGGATGGAACCCGGATTTAGATTCTATGATACCGGTAGATGAAAGGCCCTTAAATTCCTTGGAAATAACCTTAAAGAAGATGCCAAAACAAATGTCCATCAGGCTGAGTCACTAACTGTCCTGGTAAATTAATGTCACAGCCTCTTAATTGATACTAAGTAGACATCATAATTTAGGGGAGAGTGATACAAACTAAGATACAAATTATGCCAAAAGGGTGTTTATCACGAGATAATAAAACATAATTCTGTCCCTGGGGTGTGATTCACCAGGAATGAAATGCAGCCTAGGGTCTCTCAGTTTTAAAGAAAGTACAGGAGAAAAGTCCCTGAATAGATATTAAACAGCTTGTTCTAGAAGAGATCTAGATCCTGGTTAGGCACACAAAGCATAAAACCATGGAACTTTAGATCTAATTATCCCTTAGAAGTTGATCTAGTTAAAACTTATGAATTTACCAGTAAACAGATGGAGAATTTGAGAGGTCAAATGATAGCCCAAGATCTATGCCCAGTATTGTGGAGCTAGGATCACCAGCGTACCCTCTCACCCTTGGTCAAATAACTCTTCAAATCACACGTGGAGGATAGCTTTGGCAATGAGCATTGCCTACTCCAGTATTTCCTGTAGTATTTTTCATGCAAGGCTATTTCCAAGAGGGAGTCTGGGAAAAGCAAGATTCTTAGGTTAATTATAATTATCATATTCTGCTTACCATACACCCATCCCCTGAAATTTATATTCCATATTAACACTTAAAGGGCTCTGTGAAGTTATAGGGTTAAAAACAAAAAAAGGAAAATATGTATACATCTTTATGTAATGCAGTATTTCTCAGATTTATTTGGGAATCTCTTTATTGCCACATGAAACTGTGTCAGTTGTTAAAAAGAAAAAAAAGAGAGAAAAAAGGAGGCCTGACCTGTCTGTGGTTGGGGAACTCTGATTTTAGCTTCTGTCTTCTGTGCCTGCCATTCCTTTAGGAATTTAGATTTGTGGCCTATCTAATCTTAGACCTTCCACCCACACCTAATTGGTGGCACGCCATTACCAGTGAGTCCTAGCCTAAAACAAACACTACTTTCCGGGAAACACTTTTTATTAAAAGAAATTATGTCTTGTAAGTATATTTGTGTGTATGTTGGTAACCTCCTGGTCAACACTACCTTTATATTGAGGTGAGTGGAATAGCTTGCAGGGAGGATGGCTTTAATACAGAAGAACAAGAGATGTCTTCTCCTATCACTATGCTCCCCAGTATGACTGTATTTTATTTGTGCCAGTTTTCTTAACATCCTATTTCATTAGCATCCCCTTTCACTCTCAAAAGTGGCCTGATTTGGATGTAAATTATGGTCACCTGACTTTGGGAAGTATCTGTAGCTTGGTTATCTTCTCATTGTTATTGTAATTAATTTGAGCAGATGACAGTAGCTTAACATGTATCTTATTTAGGCAGATGCTGATGGGTGGCTTCATTCTTCCTCCTGTTTCTCTGGGGTTATTTCCTATTTTCACTTGCGGGTTTGTCTTCCTTAATGTAGACCTTTCATTGTTCTGTTTGTCTACATTCTGTTGTAAGGCCCCTTCTCTTCTCAATGCACTTGCTCTCCCTGGGAGAAATCTCATTTTCTCTAGTAGTTTCAATTACTAGACATGCTGATGTCTCCCATATATTTGCACTTATTTCTACCATTTTACTTTGTCCTCCCACTTTGCAGTCAGTTTTCTTTTTTTTGTTTCTACTTTTCAAACTTGATTTGTCTTGCATTGAAGGGTATCTTTTTTTTATGTTTGCCTGTTTGAAAGTTACTCCTTTTGTTTTGGTTATTTTAGTTATCGACCTTAAATTTTCAACAGGCCTGTTTGTCTTAATGAAGTCTAAATTACAACAGCATCTTTAAACTTTGCCTCAACAATGAAATGACCTTAAACTCTTTCAGCTTCTTTCTTCCTTCCCTTCTTGTATGCTACTTGTCTTTAGTATCTGTTCCACTTCTTAAAATAAATGTGTCATGGAAGCATAACATTTATAGAGAAAAGTGCACCAATCACAAGCAAAGAACTCGATAGATTTTTATAAAGCAAAAGCGATGGACATACCACCCAGATCAAGAAATAGAACGTTATCTGTTCCTTTGAAGCCCCTTCATGGTTCCTCCCACCCAACCCCATTCCCCAGCTCCCTGGCCAAAGGGGAACCATTACTCAGACTTCTATAGGCATAGGTTAATTTGAAATCTGTTTTTGATCTTTATATAAATGGAATCATAGAGTAGGAACTCTTTTGTGCCTGATTTCTTTGGCACAACATTATGTCTATGATATCCATTCATGTTTTTATATGTTTCAATAATTTGTACTTCCAATTGTTATGTTGTATTGCACTTCATGACTATACCACAGTTATTTATTTATTTATTTGTTCATTTGTTTATAGAGCAAGGGCTGGGGAGGGTCACAGGGAGAGAGAGGGAGAAAGAGAGAGTCTTAAGCAACCTCCACATTCAGCACAGAGCCCAACACCAGGCTGGAACCCACTACCCTGGGATCATGATGTGAGCTGAAATTGAGAGTCAGATGCTCAAGAGACTGAGCCACCCAGGCACCCCTATACAACAGTTGCTATTGATGGACATTTGATTATTTCCAGTTTTCAGCTATTACCAGTAATGATTTCATGAACATTCTTCCGTATGTCTCTTGGTGTTCGTGTGCATGTACTTCTGTTGAATATATGCCAAATTGTAAAATTGCTGAGTCATGGGATATCCATTCAGTTTTAGCAAATAATGCGAAACAACAATCCTAAGTGTTTATACTTGCACCAGTAGTTTGGGAGAAGAGTGTCACATATGCACCCTGAAATTTCTCCTGACCATCATCTTGGAGTTTTCCTGCATGTCTCCTTAATATTGGATCTCTTGTTCCTGATTCCCACATTTTCCTCCTTTGTGATTTAATTTCTTATTTTATTAGAACATAGCCAATATTAAATTTCTTAACAAAGTGGGGGCTACGGAAGTAAATATTTTGAGTTACAAATGGAGACCCTCTTATTCCTAGGTTGTTGGTTATGGAATAGCAGTTTGCAGTTCCTTTTACCTTGACAATTTGAAGGCAAAGCTCCATTGCCTTCCAGCTTCTAGTTTTGAGGTTGAGTAGTTTAAGATATTCTGATTCTTGGTCAGTTATATGTAACCTTTTGGTTTTTCTGCTTTGGAAGTTTTTGGAATCTTGTTCCTGGTATTATGTAGTTTCAGGATGATGTACCTTGTGTGGTTTTTCATTGTAACCACTGTATTAGGGAACGGATGAGACTTTTCCATTTAGAAAACATATCTTTCCCATCTGAGTAGCTTTCTTAAGTCATTTCTTTGATAATTCTGTCCTCTTATTTTTCTTGTTTTCTTTTTTGAAAGAATTTTTATTTGGATATTGGACCTCCTCGGTTGTTTTTCTACTTTTCTTAATTTTCTCTCTGATTTTCCCACTGTCTTTTTATTCTGTTTTCAAGGATATTTCCTCAATTTTTTTCTATTGAGTTGATTATTTCTGCTCTCCTGTTTTTGTTGTTGTTTTTTTTTTTTTCTGAAAAATCCCATTTTGGGCTTCTTCATGGCTATAATATAGTTATTTCTCTGTGGTTTTTTTGATAGTGTTTAAATGTCCTTCTGATTTCTATACTGGTTTTGTCTCCACTGGATTACTTTTCTTCTTTCTTTCTATCACTGTCTTTCATGGTGGAGACCATCGACAAATGTCTGGTTATCCTCAGCATACAATTATTTTCAAGTGTTGAACAGTGAAACACTAACAACTTGATTAGATAGTTTGTTGAAGAGATTTTGCGGAGAATACTAGAAGCAGGTTTTTTTTTTTATTTTCTAATTTTAATTTTTAAATTAATATACAGTAAAACTATTTTTTTGATGTACCATTCTATGATTTTAAACATCCGTGTACATTTGGGTAAACACTACCACCACCACCATAATCCAGATACAGAACAGTTGGTTCAACCCAACTAACTGTCTCAGGCTTCATCTTTGTGGCCACATCTTACTCTCAAGTCTAACCCCTGGGGATCTCTAATCTATTGTCTGTCACTATCGTTTTGTCTTTTGAAATGGAATCAGATAGTATGCGACCTTTGAGACTGGCTTCTTTCACTCCCAAATGCCTTCAGGATTTACCTAACTTGTTGCAAGAAGCAGGATTTTATTCCTTATTATTGCCGGGTAGTATTCCACTATATGGATGTACCACAATGTGCTTATCCATTCATTTGTATAAGGAAATTTGAGTTGTTCCCAGATTTGGTGATTACAAGTGGAACTATTATAATCATTTTTGTAAGGTTTTTGTGTGAATGTAAATTTTAATTTCTTAAAAGTAAATAAATACCTAGGGGTTGAATTGCTAGGTCATATGATAAGAGTGTGTTTAACTTGATAAGAAAATGCAAACCCATATTCCATAGTTTTTATGGCCATGTGGAAGTTATCAGCACTTGGTATCATCACTATATTTTCTTTAATCATTCTAATATGTGGATAGTGCGTTCTACTGTGATCCTTTGTCATATCATGATTTGCAAATATTTTTTTTCCACTCTATAGCTTGTCTTTTTATTCTCTTGTTTTTATTAACATATTACAAATTGTATTTCATGTGTCTACTTCCTGTCTTTTTTTTTTTTCTTCTTTCTAAATCACAGGAAAGCCAGTGTATGTCAGCTGGGATCAAAACTCCCAAGAGATGGGAACTGATAATATCTAACACAACCTTTGTTAATTTTGATCTCACTGACTGTGTGTCCATCAGGACCTGTTCTGGCTGTTCCCAAGGACAAGGTAAGTTGTTTTAAGATATAAGACATACAGTAAAGAAGGCCAACGTTCAAGTAATATGATAAATAGTGGCAAAACCTTTGTGACTCATCATTTCTTTCAATTATAAGATTGCATCAGTAGAAACTGCTTCTCTGATCTCCTAAAGGAAATCTCAGTGGTGGTCAGGTACTCCCACTATGACTCTTCTAGCTCTCCATTCTTTCCCTATGATGACATCTGTTGTACTTCATCATACGGTGCCCTGTCTCTGTTGGACTCAGAGCTTCATAAAGGCAGGGACCATGACCTCATGCTCAGAGGTTTGTCATTCATACCCAGAAGCTTGGTGCCTCAAAGTCAGTTCATTGATTGAATAAATGGAGTTGGGTGGATAGATATATGAACATAAACTAACACACATGCAGTCTTTCCCCAAAGAGCCAGAATGGAGTACTTTATGTTTTCAGCAGCCCAAGGCTTGGTGTATACCTAAAGAGAACCATAGGAATTCTTGTTTACTTATAAACCACATCTCTAAGGTAGTGAGAAATACCTTGGAGGACTCATGGGCCAAGGTGAAAAGAAGTCGAGAGCAATCTAGTTGATTTGATCATTGTAAACAGCCAAACCAAGTAATTCAAGTAAATATGCTCTTGTGGTTTGAATCACCAATTTAGATAATTGTTTGTTTTTTTAATTAAATGAATAATCAGCAAGTCTCCACTTTACTTTTTTTTCTGTATAGGCAGAGTCAAAGATTGTTTTTATTTGGGTGGCATCTGAGTTTAAGATTATAGAAATAATAATAGGAATAAAAAATGCCTTATGGCATTCACTTCAAATTAAAATCCCTCAGTTCTTTAATAGCTTTACTATTTCATATCATTCACAGGACACTAAAGAAAAACACACTACTCCTTATGACCTCGAATGTCTGCTCACTGGATGATCTGGGCTAAGCCATATCTTTCATTTGCTTAAAAACTGTCCATTCCAGTTCTGAGGAACTGGGGTGTATGAAGATGAAAAATACATAATTCTTCTCTAACAGGAGCTCTTGATCTAGGTACAAAAATAAATGTTAAGCAGGTCACTGTAGTTACGTGTGATGAGTACAGTCCTAGAGGACTAAACAAGGTCAGTGAAGGGAGCAAGAAAGGGATCAGGCAAGATATCATAAAGTTGCTCTTG
Source organism: Herpailurus yagouaroundi (assembly GCF_014898765.1). Lineage (NCBI taxonomy): Eukaryota > Metazoa > Chordata > Mammalia > Carnivora > Felidae > Herpailurus > Herpailurus yagouaroundi. Next base: position 17,911,018 of record NW_024412394.1, on the reverse strand, counting down.
AGCAGAGTTTTGAAAGATGAATACAATTTACAAGGGAGAGATAGGCAGAGAAAACTTTCTAGAAATTAGGAACAGCATATATAAAAATTTAAACTCCAATAGGACTGAATTGTAGACCTGTGGGTGGTTGTGGTATTGGATGAACTATAGAAATTGCAAGAGGTAGAATCATGGAGTCTTTTTTTTTTTTTTTTAATGTTTATTTAGTGTTGAGAGAAAACAAGTGGGGGAGAGGCAGAGAGAGAGGGAGACAGAGAATCCCAAGCAGTCTGTGAACTGTCAGCCCAGAGCCCAATGTGGGGCTCTATCTCATGAACCATGAGATCATGACCTGAGCTAAAATCAAGAATCAGACGTTTAACTGACTCAGCCACCCAGGCACCCCAGAATCATTGAGTCTTGAATGCATGACTTAACTCACTGCATGGATTCTACTGGGATGCAGACTGAAAACATCTGGGCCACTAATTATTTGTATCTTTTTCTTTTTTCTTTTTCTTTTTTGTGTATTTATGATGTACGTAACACAAAAATATAGTAGCACATGTACTGAGACTCGTGTGCTGAGTTTTTACATTTTAATGAAAGGGGTATGGGAATTAGAAAGCCAGTCAGCTGGATCAGCAGCACTACTGATGAATCACATGGAGGCAGGGTGAGGGAAACACTGCAACAAGTGTCGCCCTGCCACTAATACTTAAAAAGGTGCTACTATTAATATTTACCCACATGATTGAATGTTGAGGGTATGTTTAAAATATGAGGTTCATAAGAGATAGGGGTAGACTCCCTAGAAGAACTAGAGGAGAAAGATTAAAGACTGAACCACAGCACCTTTACAGTTAGTAACTAGTAAGTTAGTCATCTGCATCTCTATTTCCCACCGTACCAGTTTCTCATCCTTGGCACTATTGGTATTTTAGGTGGGATAATTTTTTGTTGTAGGGACTGTCCTGTGCAGTGAGGATATTTAGCAGCGTCCTTGCCTCTCTACCCACCACATGCCAGTAGCACTGCCATCTACCCACCTGTGACAGCCAAAAATGATTATTAATAGTGCCAAGTGTCCCCTGGAGGGCAAATCCTGGTTGAGAATCACTGCCCCAGGATACAGGCTGCATGAAGGCATTGCCAATACTGATCTTGTTCCCGTCTGTGTCTCTAGCACATACCACAAATCCTGGAATATGGTAAACACTCAATGAATTTTTCTTGAATAAATAAGTGAATCATAACTCTATAAATATGCAGTTTAAAGTGCTAAAACATCCTAGTGAATTCAGCTGCCATTTCTTACAACAGTCTTTTGTGCCACGTGTAACAGCCTTTCTGTCTTCCAATTTATAGGTGGATTTCCTGTGAAGACCAACCAGTTGAAATTTATAAACTCTCCAAATTTAGTAGCATTTCCGTTTCCTTATTCAGCAATTTTGGAAGACATGGATGGGTCTCTGTCTGGGAGAAATAGAAGTCATATTCTTGCTTCTATGGAAACCCTTCCAGCTTCTTGTTTGGTCAACGCAAGCTTCAGTCAGATTGTTCATGGCAGTGTCTGTGGGGAAGATGTTCACTTTCATCGTATGTCTATTGGTTTGTAAGTTGAATTAACCATACTGATCAGCTTGCCAGTGAGCATATCATTCAGGCTGTTGGGGTTGGGGCTGTTTATTGAAGGGATATTGTTTTCTATATCCTATTAAAAGTATTTAGTTAGATAAAAATGATATGAGAATATGCTTGACAGCTGTCAAATCATAAGTTTATGGTAGTTTGAGGCTTATTCAAATGACAGCTAACTTTCAATATTAGTGGACCAGATCACTTAGCCCATGACCTCTTATTGACATTTTGAGCTAATGGCATATTCTTAAAAAGACTTGGAACCAACAGAGAATTTGAAAAGTAATTTTTTAACTTTCTAGTGGTATTTTATTTTTTTATTTTTTAAAAAAGTTATATTTTTAAATTTAAATCCAAGTTAGTTAACATGTAGTATAATAAAGACTTTAAGAATAGAATTTTCGTGATTCATCACTTACATTTAACACCCAGTGCTCATCCCAGCAAGTGTCCTTCTTAATGCTACTCATACCTTTAGCCCTTTCCCATACGCAACACCTTGCCAGCAACCCTCAGTTTGTTCTCTGTGTATATGAATCTCTTATGGTTTGTCTCTCTCTCTATTTTTATATGATTTTTGCTTCACTTCCCTTATGTTCATCTGTTTTGTAACTTAAATTCCACATATGAATGAAATCATATTTGTCTCTCTGACTTATTTAGCTTAGCATAATACACTCTAGTTCTATCCATCTTGTTGCAAATGGCAACATTTCATTCTTATTGATTGCTGAGTAATATCCCATTGTATATATCTACCACATCTTTATCCATTCATCAGTCAATGGACATTTGTGCTCTTTCCATACTTTGGCTATTGTCAATAGTGCTGCTGTAAACATTAGGGTGCATGTACCCCTTTGAATCAGCATTTTGTATCCTTTGAATAAATACCTAGTAGTGCAATTGCTGGGTCATAGGGTAGTTCTATTTTTAAGTTTTTGTTGAACCTCCGTACCATTTTCCAGAATGGCTGCACCAGTTTGTATTCCTACCAATAGTGCAAAAATGTTTCTCTTTCTCTGCATTCTTGCCAGCATCTCTTGTTGTCTGAGTTGTTAATTTTAGCCATTTTGGCAGGTGTAAGGTGGTATCTCATTGTGGTTTTGATTTGTATTTTCCTGATGATGAGTGATGCTGAACATTTTTTTCATGTGTCTGTTGCCATCTGGATGTCTTCTTTGGAAAATTGTCTATTCATGTCTTTTGCCCATTTCTTCACTGGATTATTTGTTTCTTGGGTGTTGAGTTTGGTAAGTTCTTTATAGATTTTGGATACTAACCCTTTATCTGATATGTCATTTGCAACCATCTTCTCCCATCCTGTTGGTTGCCTTTTAGTTTTGCTGATTGTTTCCTTCACAGTGCAAAAGTTTTTATCTGGATGAGGTCCCTATAGTTCATTTTTGCTTTTGTTTCCTTTGCCTCTGGAGACATGTCGAGAAGTTGCTGTGGCCAAGATCAAAGAGGTTGTTTCCTGTTTTCTCCTCTAGGATTTTCATTGCTTCCTGTCTTACATTTAGGTCTTTCATTCATTTTGAGTTTATTTTTTTGTATGGTGTGAGAAACTGGTCCAGGGTCATTCTTCTTTCTGCATGTCATTGTCCAGTTTTCCGAGCATGATTTGCTGAAGAGACTGTCTTTTTTTCCATTGGGTTTTATTCCCTGCATTGGCAAAGAAAGATATTTAAATCAGAAGTATTGTTAAAAAATTCTTACAATGTCCATTCTCATTTATATACATGTACTCTCCCCAAGCTCTTTTTAAGTGTTCAGTATGCTCTGGGGAAGCAATTGATGATGCCTTCCTATTATTTGCAAAGTTGCTCCACTCCAGTTCATTTTCCTTGTTAATTTCATGAACTATTGGATTCGTACAATACATTTCCTATTAATATTGGAGCAAGGACTCCTTGGCTATGCTAGTCAAAGTACCATTAAGTCAGCAGCTAGGCTGTTTATAATACATAATAGGATTGCTTCTGCCCTCTTTAATTTCCAGGTAATGATTGCTGAGTGTCTAGGGTTCTATCTTTTACCTATTTAAAATGCATTGCATATATTTAGCCACACTTCTTTCCTTCCATTGTTTTAAGTGTCCTAAGTGCATGAATATTAAGTCAAGTGATTCAGGCAGACCATGTTGGCATCTTATTTAAACAGGTAAACTCCACGGTAAGTCAATGCCATCAGGACGGCACTAAGTCTGCATTTTGATTGCATATGGAATTAGTTTCCTGACATTCTCTTTTGGAAACCTTAGCAGTACAGTGCTAACATTTAATAGTCTTAAAATTCTCCGCTTTTGCCTTCTCGACTGTTTATTAGTCTATCAGATGTTAATGGGTCTAATTCTAGTGAGCAAAATAGCAATGTGGAGAGATGTATTTTCATTTCTAATCATTTCGTTTGTACAGTGCATACTTCCTGTTTTCATTCTCAAGGATGCATCCTGAGTATTATTGTTAGTTTAGTGATTTTGCCAAAGATGTTTTTAATGAATTGTTAGTTTAGTGATTTTGCCAAAGATGTTTTTAATGAATGAGATTTATAAAAGTTAGTGATGTATTTTTTATATGCCTTTCTTTTCAAATGGGAAAATTAATAGATTTGTGTAGTTAAAAAGAGCATGATGTGTTCGTATATTTATTTGACTGTGTTTTTGATATTCCTTTTTTATGCCTTACTTTGAGAACTACTGGAGACTGTCTTCTTGGAAAGGTGCTAAGCAGGGGAGTAGGAGATACAGGCTTCCAGTTGTGGAATGAATAAGTCATGGGAATAAAAGGTATAGTACAGGGAACGTAGTCAATGGTATTTTAATAGCCTTGTATGGTGGCAGATGGTAGCTACACTTGTGGTGGACATAATGTACAGAGTTGAATCACTATGTTACATATCTGAAACTAATGTAACATCGCGTGCCAACTCTTTTCAAATAAAAAAAAAAACTTTAAAAATTGAAAAAGAAAGGTACTTAGTGATGTGATGTTAACAGGCTCTGCAGATATAATCTTGGCTAAGCTTTTATTCTTGGAAATATTCAGGACAGGATGCTTAGGTGGTTACCTTAACAGTAGGTTATGATCCCAGCACTCAGGGACTGACAAGGTAAAAATGGTGATAATCCTGATATAGTATTATGAGTAGATTCAAAAGAGTCTTACTAGGATGAACGACTTGTCTTGGTTTATCTGGAGTTCTCCTGGTTGTAAAATAGAAAATCTCATGTCTCGGCCTTGAGGAATCCAGGATGATTGGCTACTCTACTCCCTACACTTCTACTTAAAATTTTTCAGGTGCACCACAGGTCTATAGGCAAATGCCCAACTACCCCAAAATAGTCTCAGGGAAGTCTCAGAACACTCCCAATTATAAGTCTCTTGGAGCTAGTTTCCTTATCTCTAGGATAAGAGGACTGAATTCAATGATCTCTTGTGCTTTGCTAGTCAAAGTGTATCAGCATCACCTGGGAGCTCCTTAGACATGGGCCACCTCAGGTCCCACCACACACATCCTGAATCAGAATCACTAGGTGATTTTTATTAAAGTTTTAGGAGCACTGCTCTAAGGTCCTTCTAACTTTATTTTCCTATGATTCTATCTCTAGCTATTTGTACTTAGTGACTTGATCTCTGTCCCAGAGCATTATAACCTCATTAGGAACATGTCAGAGCTAATGAGCAATTTGAATTCAGCGTGGATACAAACTTTGCTGCATTTCATGGAGAAAGGATTAATTTGTTGTGCTATTTGCCCTGGAGCAAGCACCCTAAGAGTTGATTTACAAAGCTCCCACAGTCTTGATCTTTTGGGGTTGCATGTTGATGGAGATCTGATATGGCACATGCCCCCTGCTGTCTTCACTCTCAGCTCTTACCTCCCTCCCCCTGCAAGAGGTCCCCCTGCCCAAGGGCAGGGCGTGAGGCCTCTTGGAGTTGCATAAACAAGGCATCCATTCCCCTTTGCTAACAGCTAAGTGGCTGGAGTGTGATTTCTTCCTGGGAAGGCCCCCTCCATGGTCCAATTCCACTGAAAGTTTTTTGTTTGACATTGGAGACCTTGTATTTCTGTTTCTGTTTCTCACTACCTTATTTAGGTCTGATGTGTACTCATGTTTGTGGCACTTCCTTTTTTATCGTTTCCTCTGACTTGAACCATAACAGTTGAGTTGACAGAGATTTATGCATATATTTGAAGTTGGTAATAATACTTTATAATCAGGGGAAGAAGAAATTCCCACCCTCTCCAAGGCAGAGTCTAGTTTATGTTTTGTTAAAATGACAATGTGCTTCGTTCACATGACTGCTGCTTCTCTCTCTCACCAGTTGTAAAAACATGCTTTCTATAGGAGCCACAGATCTTCGGGGTAGTGTTCTTTTCCCAGCTTCTATTACTTCAAGACTCATGCTATCAACCCCATCTTTCCTGACAAAACAGGGATGGTGTTAGCCCCATTGTGTAAGTCAGGACCTCATTTCAGAAAAATAGGTCAGCAACTGTTTTTCTCCAGAGGTCCCATCATGATGATGTGCCTCACGTTGTTCCTGGATGTATTGCTTCCCCTACATTTAGATAGATGTTTTCTTCAGAATAGGGATAATTACATGGAACAAAGATAATATTACCAAGAGTTTGTTGTGTGCTCCTTCCATATCCCCTTGATATAAGCTCTCCTCCCTGTCTCTTAAATGCTAACATTGGGGCACCTGGCTGGCTCAGTTGGTAGAGCCGGCAACTCTAGATCCCAGAGTTGTGAGTTCAAGTCTCATGTTGGTATAGAGATCACTTAAAAAAATAAATGTTAATATTTATTAGGGTTCTGTGCGGCACTTTCCCTTCTTCTCAAGTCATACTTTTCCAAGGTGATCTGGGTTATTTTACTTAGAGTGATGCTTCCAGACTTTTTTCCTCTAGTCTATACTGCTCTACTGAATTCCATACCCATTTATCCAATTGCCCTGAGGTTCTGCAGTGTCCAATGTTGTAGCCACTAGCCACAAATAGCTACGAAGCACTTAAAATGTGGCTAGTCCAATTGAGATGTACTGTAAGAGTAAATTATAATCCATATTTCTAAGATGTCAGAGGAAAAAAAACAGATCTCAATAACTTGTTTATTTTTATTATGTTGAAATATTTTGGATAGAGTAGGTTAAATATATTAAAATTAATTTCACCTGTTTCATTTTACTTTAACATATTTTTAAAGTTTATTTATTTATTTTTAGAGAGAGAGTACAAGTGGGGAAGGGCCAGAGAAAGAGGGACAGAGAGAGAATCCCAAGCAGGCTCCACACTAACAGCGTGAAGCCCGAGGTGGGGCTCGAACTCACGAACTGTGAAATCATGAAGTGGGCCAAAATCAGATGCTCAACTGACTGAGCCACCTAGGTGCCCTCATTTTACTTTTTTAATGTGGCTTCTATAAATTTAAGATTATACTTGTGCCTTGTGTTCATGGCTTCTATTATATTTCTATTGAGCAAAAATGCTTTAATGTTTCCACTAGAGTATATACTAGCCATCTCAAATTTGACTTGTTAGAACTGAATTTTTGTTCTTTATCCATAGATTGTTCCTCTCTGGATGTTGAGGCTTCCTGGGTGTTCAGGCAAATGCTTCAGTCATCTAAACCAGAAGCATGGAGTCATCCTTGACTAATCTTTTACCTCATTTTCCACATACATCACCTGCCAAGTCCTGTCCATTTTATCTCTTAAAATAAAAAATCCCTCTTCAGTCTTTGTACTTCTCTCCATCCCAAGTTTCCCACTCTGCTTCTCTCACCTATTGGATGACAACAGCCTGTTAGCTTGCTGTCTTGCTGTGACCTCATCCTTGAACTTTGTAAATGCAGATCTGGTCTTGCCATCCATTCATTCCTTTGCTTAGAACTTTTTAAGAGCTTCCAGTGCCTCTCAAAGACAATCCCACAGTGTTACTGTCTCACAGGTCCTTCATGGCTTGCTCCCTGTTTATAGTTGTAGCATCATCTCTCAGGGCTTTGCCATCCCTTCCATACATCCTATGCCTCAGCCACACTCAACTTCTCTGTGCCTTTCAGTTCATAAGGTTCAGTTTCTGTGAACTCAGCATGAAGGTTATTTTCTTGAGTAAGCTTCCCTGAGTTTCCTGAACAGGTCTTGGTATCCCTGCTGTGTTTGGCTATCTATATTTGCTCTGCCCGATACTCAAAGGTCCTGTATAGCTCTATAAATTGTCCATCTCTTGTAGATGGTAAACAGGGCAGGAATAGAGCTTAGCTGTTTGTTTGTTCAAATTATAGTGCCCAGTATCATGCTGAACACATAGTGACTCAATAAAATTAGTATTTAATAAATGAATGTAAGTCAAAAAAATTATTGACTTCCTCAAATTTTCCTCTAATGTCCTTACTGTCCATTTCTCTGTTAGGACATGTTTATGAGGAGTTCATGGCACTCAACTTTTGTTTTGGAGACCCAAGTTTAAAATACTATCCTGTCTTTATTTCCAAACTCCTAGGAACATGTAATATTTAAGAATGTTCTTTTATAATGTCTTCTAGGCTTTTGCTTTCCTGAAGCTTTCAGTTGGCCAGATGATGCATTTCAACAGCTGATTCCTTCTTTTCTCTATCCCCACCCACCCCTACTGAATTAGTAGTTTGCCTGCAGTTGCAGCTGTTTTCTTTCCCTGGTGTTTTAGATGCATTTGTTGTAATGGGGGAATAGGAACTCAACCCTCACAATTACAATCTGGGAATTATTACTAGTAGTAGTAGTAGTAGTAGTAGTAGTCGTCGTCGTCGTCGTCATCGTCGTTGTCTAGAGCACTCTACAGGTATTTCATTTGTCATGGACTTATTCAAATATCAATAAATCAAACCATGGTCTCTCTCTAATCATTCACTCTATTGAGTGTGGGACAAATTAAAAGAGTTTATAAGACATTGCAGGTTGGCCAACCAGTCCCTCTAAATTTATAAGATGTACATAAAATAGTTAGGACACAAGCATGTATTTGAAATTATTTTTATTTATTTATTTATTTATTTATTTATTTTTTTAAATTTTTTTCAACGTTTTTATTTATTTTTGGGACAGAGAGAGACAGAGCATGAACGGGGGAGGGGCAGAGAGAGAGGGAGACACAGAATCGGAAACAGGCTCCAGGCTCCGAGCCATCAGCCCAGAGCCTGACGTGGGGCTCGAACTCACGGACCGCGAGATCGTGACCTGGCTGAAGTTGGACGCTTAACTGACTGCGCCACCCAGGCGCCCCAGAAATTATTTTTAAAAGACTAAAGAATAGAGAAGTAAGAGTTATTTGTGGGTACAAGTCATAACTGCCCCCCACTTCCTAAGAAGTATTTTTCTGGAGAAATTACTTTCTTTGCTTCAGTTCTCACATCAATAACATGGACATAATGGTATTTATCTCACAAGGTCATTGCCTGGCATATAGTGAGTACTTAATAAATGTCATCTGTAAAAAGACATTTTATGTCTATTTTACAGCTGTAATTTACAAAACAACATATAAATATACTGCTAACTGAATAAAATACTATCGATTTTATGTTTCTGAGCAACAAATGCCTGGCAAGGGAATTAAGTAAGCTCAAATGTAACTTAGTCCAATTCTTCAAAAATAAGGAATACTTTCCAACAGTTATGTGATGTTCTACTGATCCAGCAAAACCTTCCAGCTAATCATAGAATTTGGAGTCACTGAGGACATTCTTTGATTCATTGTGCCCCAATACCTTCTTTTTCTTTCTTCCTACTTCTGGAAAAGAAAAGGTTAAAGTTCTTGTTGATCACCTTGATTCTTAGATCTTGCTTAATATCCTCTCCTGTAGTGCTTGCGTTCAGTTTTTACCTATGTAACTGCTGTTAATGTGTCAGTGTTCAAAGTATAAGGCACCCCCTGCCTCTGTGAATGCAAAAGTAAAGAAGAGTTCAAATGGAAATTTTGGCCTAGCTTTTCCTTTAATAATCGCCTAACTCTGTTTCCTAGGGATAAAGGCATAGCATTGCTAATGGTATCTTTTCAGTCCTCAAAAGAAAAAAAAAGTGAGACAGGAAAATTCCAAGAAGTATTATCCTTTCTTATCAGCAGAGGTTACAGAAATAAAATAGAAAAAGATCTAAAACTCATAACAGACCTCAGACTGAGAAATATCATCAACAATACTACATGGTTATTAAATTTCATGAATAATAAAGGGGCACAGTAGTGTGCTGGTAAATGTTTAACAACTAGCTCTCTAGAATAAAAAGCCCTGATTTGTAGCATTTGCCCAATTTCATGGTGAAAATACTTTCCTATGACCTATTCATTCCTACTGATGGTAGGTATGCTGTCACTGAACACAGCCTTGGGTTGAGTGGCTGGCAAAGTTCATGAGTAAGCATTGGTCAGTTCCACCACAGCCCCTGGTATGTGTGTGTGTTTAGATAAGGGAAGATAAATTTGTTTGTTTGTTTATTGATTGGTTTATGAGAGAGCATGTGTGCACATATGCATGTGAGCAAAGGAGGAGTAGTAAGAGTGAAAGAGAATCAGAAGTGGGCTAGGAGCTATCAGCACAGAGCCCCATGATGTGGGGCTAGAACTCATGAACCATGAGATCATGACCTGATCCAAAATCAGGTACTTAACTGCTTAAGCGACTGTGACAACCAGGCCCCCCAGGAAGACAAGTTTCTTAGTCTAACTCCCTACCTGATATATAGTAACATTGTTTTTCAATATCCCTGACAAGTGGTTGTTTACTCCCTGAGGGCATAACTCCAATGGTGATATTCACATGTTCTGAGGTAGTCATTCTGGCTGAATTCAACAGATGGAGAGAAGAGATGCAGTAGTGTATGAAGGATTATCTTAGGATAGTTGGCATCTATTTCTTCTCTTCATAGATTAAGATATAATGAGAAGTATTGTCCTAAGTGTGCTGTAAAAACTATAGACACTACCTTTGAGGAGATACTAGGTTGATTCCAGGGCTTCTCTAAAATACATTATTATTGCTTCAGCCAACTCTGAAAAAAGACAAACGAAATAGAGACCCACAAAGTCATGATGGAGTGATGTTGGGGTACACCCATCAGAAAGACAAGGATTATTAAATCATATGGCTTCCTCTCTGCTTACCAGTTCTATTTTGTATGTGAATACGAGGATTATTTTTTCTTTAATTTTTTAATGTTTATTTATTATCGAGAGAGCATGAGCATGGGAGGGGTAGAGAGAGTAGGAGACATATAATCTGAAGCAGGCTCCAGTCTCTGAGCTGTTAGCACAGATCTCGTCGCGGGACTCGAACTCACAAACCAGGAGATGATGACCTGAGCCGAAGTCAGAAGCTTAACTGACAGCCACCCAGGCACCCCTGTGAATTCGAGGATTATTTAAAAGTTTGGGGTAAAGACTTAATGTGGCTTTCTTCCTCTTTTTAGGTGTCTTACTCAGAAGGAGAAATATTTTTAGGTGTTTCTTAATAAGGGTATATAAAAATTATTGATACATATAAAATATTACTGGATGGTGCCAGCTCAGAGGTAGGATGATGGATTTCTGACAAAGACTTGTTATGAGCTCAATGTATTTTAAAGGGTGCTCAAGCAGTGCTTTGTCACACACAAAAAATGTTGGCTGTGCTCAAAATTTTGATTTTGTCCTCTTTGTGCAGTAAAAGATGAGAGTGACAGCAGTAAGCACGGATATTCAAGAGATGCAGCACCATTTGAGGCTAGTTATTAGGATGTGTCTGGCTTAGGAGATGTGTAATTACAAGGGGTTTATTTCACAATTGTTCTGAATTGAGAGCATTTAGAGCTCAATGCAGTGTTTGTCTTAATACAGAGATATGGACCCTCAGGAAAAGTAAGCTAATGGTAAACACAAACCAGGGAGTTAATATTTGTTCTCATTGGTATTGTTGATTGCCTAACAAATCCTTTGTGGGCAGTATACATTCAACAGTTCTACACAGTATATGGGCACTAAATTACAAAACTGTTTATGCGACTAGTATTTTAAATTGGTACTTAGGCTGGGAAGTTTTATCAAGCGATAGTGCTATATTTCTAAAGGAAAATATCCCTTAATTAAAAACAAGCTTCGTTATTAAAAAAAAAAAAAAAAAGAATAAAACTTAAGGCACCCCTTTGAACCGGAAAAGGAAAGGAATGGTTTGTAGTTCTTTTGTCTTTTTGATTATACCCAGAGCTGTTGCTGATGCAGAGGTAAGGGTTAACATTTAAAATGGACTGGTTGCCTCCTGATTTCTTGCACATAAAGCCATGAGAAGTTCAGGGAGAGACTTCTTCCCCTAGTAATGAAGCTCTCTGCTGCTAATGGCCCATGCAGACTCCCTTGGCTCCTCCAAATTAGAAATACTTTTGTGCTCCTTTGCTTCATTAACAGTAAAGAGAGGGAGATTGGTGGCTATTTAGGGCACAGGGAAATTGGTGGCTATTTAGGGCAAGTGAAAATTGTAGTCATTATGGTTGGTAAATTCTCTTCATGGTGTTCTTCGAGTCTTGATGTTCTTTTGGTGCTTTTCAGAAGAGCCCACCATTGTCACTTCTGGCATTTGGCCTAGAAGGATAGGAGCTGATTTGACTTTGGAGTTTTGGCCCCCAGTGATGGTCAACACAAGGCATCTTGCCTATGGGGAGATGGGTGTTTGACATTTTAAATATGTTTTTGGAATGCACCATTTCCACTACCAGTTGTAATAAAGGTATATTTGATAACCTCCTTCTCTACATGGATTGAATTACACGAAGATGGTGCTGCCCATGAGTACCTATAAAACTGCATCCCACGTAAGCTTTAGTTGAGATGGATGGAATGGCATGGGAGAGTCAGGGCAATGCATGAAGAAGGAAGAGGAAAGGATAATTTAGTACCACAATGTGCTATGATGGGTCTCTGGTTGATCAGACAGTTAGCATAAGATTATTGGATGCTGCTTAGAAGGACAAGGGCATCAGAAGGAAGGTACAACTGTCCCAGAGACAAACATAACTGAATTAATGTTAGTACGTAGTGGGTTTACAATATTTGAGGAGGAGGTCATGTTTATAAGAGCTTTTGGAAAATGGAGAGTATGGTCTAAAAAATGACTCCTTCAATAATTGGAGTTACAAACAATAGAACCAGGAGAAATTGTACCCTAAATATTGATTTATAAATGTGATACTGTTAGAAAGTTGAGAATTAATTCTAGTCAAAATTATCAGGAAGATTCTTGGGGCCACATCACTGAAATTAAGAAGCATTTGTAGAAATATCTACCCTGTTGATTTTTCTTTTAATTTTTAGAATTTTTAATGTTTTTTTAAATTTTAAATTTGAGAAAGAGAGAGCAGGGGAGGTACAGAGAGATGGAGACACAATCTGAAGCAGGCTCCAGGCTCCCAGCTGTTAGCACAGGATTTAAACTCAAGAGCAGTGAGACCATGACCTGAGCCAAAGTCAGACGCTCAACCGACTGAGCCACCCAGGCACTCCCCAATTGATTGGTTAAAAAAGTTTATTTATTTATTTTGAGAGAGACGGAGACAGAGTGAATGAGGGACTGGCAGAGGGAAAGGGAGACAGAGAATCCAAGGCAGGCTGTATGCTACCAGCATAAAGCCAGATGCAGGGTTTGAACTCGTGAAACCATGATACTTGCAGAATCTCAAATACTCAGAATCATTCTGTGGACTGTGAGGAATCCCACTTTACATACTGATCACTATACCTGCTGCAGCCAACCTCTCTACCTCTTTGGTATTTCTTGGTTCCAACTTTATCTCTTCTTAACATATTTGTTTTACATTTATTTCTCATAAGACTCTTTTTAAAATGCATTGGTTGGGCCACATTGTGCTGGATCATCTCCTGGGACTCTGGGATGCACGGTTTTAGTTGGAGGCATAGAGAGTCATGACGACTGAGGACAAATGGCTAGAAAATACAAGGAAGAAAAGTTAGCTTTCTAAAGATTGCCTAAAGATTAAAATCTAAAAATAAACTCCATAAATGTAATGATCTTCTATGGGAGGATATGAATGTCTCATAACTAGTGGAAGGGACAGGCAGAAATTTGGAGGGAATTTTTGCAATGGATTGGAAGTTAGGATAGATGGCCTTTATGTCCATTCTAAAAATACGAGTTTAGGATTGTTCTTTAGTTCCAGTCTGAATCTCGCATACATATGAAAAATGCTAAATATCCCAAGCCCAAGGACAGAAAATCCCCCTACAAAACTTCTAAAGGTTCAGTTAATGCTGCATAGGGAAATCTGGGGAAAGAGTAGTTTTCTTTCTCCCTCAAATTTCTGAGTATTTTAAAATTCCTTTCATTTTATTAATTAATGAATGAAAGAAACACATTTATTCTTACAAGAAGTATGTATAAAATACTGCATTTCCTGGGCCAAGGATCTATATCATGAAAAGTTTTGAGTGTGTTTTTAAATGACCAAATACTGTGGATACATTGCTAAACATTAAAATAAATAGTACAGAATGGCAAATCTGGCACATATGAGGTTCTTTTTTAAATGAGCTGTGAGTAGATATTACTGGGCTTAGTGGTGATGACTGAATACATATATTATCTCTAAGTTTCACAGTAGATATATATCAAAGATACATACTGTTGTTGCCTCCATTTTAGAAAAAGCAAACTAAATCCTAAAGAGGGTCAGTAATTTGCCCAAATTCATATATCTAGTGTGTGCAAATATAGATTCCCAATTTATACCCATTTGACCATAGTACCCAAGCATTTAACACTAAAAACAGTTTTCTTTCTATAAAATGCACTGGATTGTAAATTGGCTTTGGATATGCTCACGCCACACCTTACTTTGAAAACCCAACATCCTCCTTTGTCTCATTTCCCTCTAGTTTGAGAATTTAATTATCTGCCTGCAGCAAAATGCCACAGTTGAAGATTCTCATGAAAATCAAACCGAAGGGGGTAGGACAGTCATAATGTGTATTGATTTTTTTTTTTTTACTTTTGCCTCTTATTTTCTGTCCACTTTGACTTTCTTTTAGGGTCTTAGCATGTGGCTAAATCTTTTTATGTTCTAATGAAGTCTTAAAAATCACTTTCTGTATAATTTGTAGAAATTAATAAATTTCTAGTTCTACCTTGTGACATTCATAATAATTTTGCTGTACTCTGCCTCAATTTCCTCATTTGCTAAAATGCACTTCTAGAAATGCTTTATATAAATTAGGAAGTTGGCACCAGCTGTTTTGGAGAGAGTTCATCCATTCACTCTTCTTTCATGTAATAAACATCATTTGAGTGCCCATAGGTGTCGGCCCTGTGCCAGGGTAGAGGATACTAAAAAGGAGAAAATATCTCTAACTTCAAGATCTCACAGTCTATGTTAATAAACAAAAAAATCCAGCACTAGGTGGGAGTAAGCACTGGGAATTTTGCAGGCACGCAGGAGAGGAGCCAGGTCATCTCTTCTTTCTGGGGAAGGTGATTGGAAGGCTACTGAAGCCATTTTTACCAGGTGGTTGGAGGTGGGCTTCTGAGAGTCTAGGCACCTTAAGTTCTGGGTCTGAGTCATTGCCCCAATAAAAATATTTAATAACTATATGATATGTTTTCTGATGCTGATAAAATTGGTCTAGGGCAAAAATCAGCCCAGGGACAATTCTTTATGAAAATGTTATTATATATTCTTGGCTATATGAAGTCATTAAGATGGCATTTATTAGTGGACTCATATCTGAGTATTACTACCTTCAACCCACTAGACCAGTGGAATGCACTAATGATGTCTTCCCACTGGGCTATTTTGACCCACAGAGTGCTTACTAAAAGTTCCATGGATACACAGACAAGATAGCTCAAGACACACATGGGAAGAATAGAAGATGAATTACCACTGATGGGAGAGGAGTGGATTAGATCCAGAATGGACAAATAACTCACAACTCATTTTTTTTCTTTTTAAACTACCCTAGAGCTAATGCTCCAGATGTTCCTTATGATTTAATCATGACTGACAGCAGAAATAAGACAACCATGGTCAATTATGTACGTGACACATTGTCTAA
The DNA here is from genome assembly GCF_014898765.1 of Herpailurus yagouaroundi. Classification (NCBI taxonomy): domain Eukaryota; kingdom Metazoa; phylum Chordata; class Mammalia; order Carnivora; family Felidae; genus Herpailurus; species Herpailurus yagouaroundi. The sequence goes on along the minus strand of NW_024412394.1, from coordinate 17,895,325 downwards.
CCCTTATGGCTGGATGGCTCTGCTCTTGGATCAAGAGACTTACTCAGTGCAGTTTGAGAACCCTTGGATCAACAGATCTCTGCAGGTAACCCCAGGAATTCATTTACTGGTATGGACCATTTCCCAGGGATTCTTATCTTTTTTTTTCTATGAAATAGCAGTTTGCAGGTATTAGCATCTTCTGGTACTGATAACTAAAACCACCACAGCATTTGGCCTAGTGAATGTAATCTGAGTATAAGATATGGTGGTTATTGTTTATTTTATTTTTTAAACTTGAAAATTTCCGAGTCTGTTTGAATCTTACTTTGAATAACAGAATGGTTATACCTGAAATTTTAACTTTATTAATACAATGAAAAACATCTACTAAGCCTCCTATAGAATTATATTATTATAATATTAGGGATTAAGAACCAATCTTCTCCAGGGAGAAGAACCAATTTCCTCCTGGAGAACCAATTTTCTCCAGGGAGAAGTGTTTGTAGCCCGAGAAAATGTCTTAACAAAACATTTTTACATTGCATACTGCCACCTTGTGGTCAAAGATTAACTTGCACATGAAGGTCTGGACCTTCATTGGGGTTGGTTGAAAGAGTCAAATGGTTAGGGGCATCCAAGATAGGAATAGCCATGTGGAAAGTGGGTGCATTTTTATGAAAAAAAGATAATCCAATGGATTTCTTTATGCTCATCTTCTTCCTTTTAATGCATTTCTTTCTTCCTGTCTCCTCATATACATTCTTCTTAGGGTCATGAGATCAGGTCTGACTTGGGACATAGTTTAAGGCAGAATCTCCTTTGATCCTCTCTCTAGCAACCCTTCCCACCCTTCCCCTACCTTCTCAGAAAGGACAGCTATTTCCTTCCCTTGAGGTTCCCAGGAGAACATCTTGGAGAATTTTCATGAGGTGAAGGCAGCAGAATGATGACTCGGGAGGTGAATACCCTTGTGTCTATCCTGGTGCAGTACTCCCCTGCTTTGTGGTGTGGGGCAAGTTACTGAACCTCTGTCTGCCTCAGTGTCCTCATCTGTAAAATGGGGCAGTAATAGTAACACAGGGAGTTGTTGAAAGATTGGATGTCTTGGTATGAATAGAACTTGAGCATGTAGCAAATGCTCCAACAGTGCTAGCTTATTACTATTATAAACGGATGGCCCTACTATCATTGCCTGCCTCTTTAGGTGATGGGAAAAAGTGGAAAAGAATTCTAGATCTGGCTCTGTATCTCACGGCAGTTTGATCTGGGACAAGTCAATTCACTTGTCTTGTTTTTCTTCTCTGTTAGTTGAGGTTGTTAAACAAGAGAAACTTATAGAGTCTTTCTGTCCTCATGTTCTAAGATTCTGTAGCTCTGGTTATGAATTGATTATGGAGTGGATTTAAATAAGCCTATTTTCTGCAAGAAGAGTAGTCTGGGTGTGAACTGCTGTGTTTCTAACCTACTCCACTTGCTTTCTTTGTATCTATTTTCTGGGGAAAGCCTTCCTTATTAAATGAGCATTATTGTATTGTTCTCTCACTTAAAGTACTCAGCAACGTTTGGCAACTTTGCGCCTGGGAATTACCTCCTGCTCGTGCACACAGTCTCGTGGCCTTACCCTGACATCCTCATAAGGTGTGGGAGTCAGGTAGGGCAGTCCCTTCCATCTCTGCCATCACCTGGTCAGGACCAAGGTTGTGACTGGTTCTTCAATACCCAGTTGAGGCAACTCACCTATCTGGGTAAGTATAACTGGATGAGAATTTTGAGGGCACACAGTTGGAAACCACCATTCACTCTCCAATTCTAAACGTTTGTGGTATGAAGTTATGAGGAACTGGAGGGGAGAGCCGTGTGTTGCAGTGAAATGATTGGACTCTGAAATCTGACAGCTTGGGCAGTTGTCCTGAGTTCCGTGTCCCTTCTCCTTGTGCCTAGCCATATATCCACAGAGTCTGATCTACACTTGAGCTCAGGGACTATTAAATTTTAATAGCACCAGAGAGGGGAGTATGGTTAATTCTCTGGTATTTGTAAGTCTTTGCCGAATGGATTGTTGTATATTTTATTTGCACTGAATTGTACCATTCAAATTTTATTTCTGATTTGATCAACCATAAACTATAAAAACTCAGGATGGACAGAGATCCCTGAGACTGTTTTACCACTAAAGCTGAATGCAGCCATTAAGTAAGAGCAAATAGGTGACATAAACTTTAACTGTGACAAGGTTCACTTGATATATATTCTAGAAGAGAATTTTAATTTCAAATTGTTTTTTCTATTTCTTAGCATGCTTGTGAAGAGTCTGTCTTGTCTATTGGTCAGATTTTGTTCATGAACTGCAAACTTTAAATGGCCACATAAACCAAATTTGGTAAAGGAATATTTGTGGCATAAAGAAAATCAAGTCATGCAACTACAGATCTTCTCCTTTGCTATCCTTATTTATTGAATTAATGGCAAGTTGTACTATTAAGCTGTTTATTCACATATATAGTTTAAGTGCACATCTGTGTAAGTATGCATATTTATATATAGATGTACAGCTGTGTGCATATATGAGCGTATATATGATATAGATGCATTTTTCAGTTTAAAACATTTTTATTAGGTAGATAGCCTTTATTAATTAACAAAATTCTTTGTATCAGAATAACCTAGGGTCTCCACCTTTAAATGATAGGAGTTGGAAAAGGGACAGGAAATCACAGAGGGTTAGTTGGTTGATTAATAAACATGGAGACTGTAGGTCCTTAGGAGGATCCCCAGTGCTCTATGCAGTGGTTTCTGTGGTCATTTGTGCCACCTGTATCCTCTGAGTGAATGGGTGGGTAGGTGGCTGGTGCTACTTCTGTTCTCATTTCTGGGTGGTCCAGTGAGGATGTGAGGATTCAGGGGGAACTGAGTCTTGTTCTGCTCCTCGGTGGTGGTGTCCTGTGCAGCTGTGTTGGATTGGGTGGGTTTGGTTATGATTTTGGATATCCTTTCCGTAAAGTTTGCATTATTGCTGGAAAGCTAATAAGGCCATGATGGCAGTGAGGTAGTTGCTGCTGGTACCTCACCAAGACCCCGAGCAATAGTGTTCTGGCTCTTTGCCGATCAGTTTGTCACTTCCGTTTAATTGTTTTTTTGGACCACGTGACTTTATAGGTCTGGGTCCTAATTGTTTTTTTGGACCATGTGACTGGGATAATTTACATAAAATATATTTCGTCTAAGAGGAGAACATAAGTTAAGACCTCACAGTTTATGTGGACATATTCCTGATATTAAAAAAAATTATATGGGGAGGGTGGTTTATACAGAAGTTTCATTTTATCATAGTGAAACTGCTTGACCTCTTTCAGGTCCATTGAATTTCCTGCCAGGGGTGGGGGATGGAGAGACCATGCTCCTTTTCCTGGCTAGCTTTGCATTCAGAGTGCTGCTTCACTGACAGCTGGCTGTGTTTCATTAATTTGTTGACCACTTCTAAGCGGGCCATCTTTTGTATTGTTTGTTTGCAACCTTACCACACATCCCTCAGGATAGGAAGTTAAAAAAAATCACAATTATCTCTGTTTCCTCCATTTGGCTGCTTTGTGTGTGATTGTGAAGATACCTGACTCATCTTAGAATCAGTTGAGAAAAGAAAATAATCAGAACCCAGGCATTCTAGTTCCTGGCTATAGCTCTCCCCACTAGAGTGTGCTGCCTACTAAATAATCATTGATCACTGACCAAATAGGGTGGGGAGTGCTAGGCAGGGTTGTGGGAGAAAACTTCTCATTGATCCCCAGTGCCAAAAAAACAAAAAGTCCTGCACACATAATACATGTTGAGAGTATTGCTCTTCTCTGTGAAGGCAAGTTTTGTCTTTCTTTAGCAAATGTGTCTTTATGGGATTTAGGTTCTTTCGAAAGCTCATGGCCAGAGCTTACGGTTTAGGGTTTTAATCAGTGGCTGGCTATTTCACCTGGGCGCACAATTATAAATGCTCCATGTCTCAGTGGCTTCAAGTATACGACGAGGTTAAGAATATCTACTTATCTCTTGGAATTGTGGTACAAAACACCCAGATATCTTCAAATGTGATTAGTATACACTGTTACTTTACTACACATTTTCTCAGTAGATTATTCCTCTAGATTTTTTTCTTTTTTTCCTAGAAGATTAGCAATGCCACATACCTTGAACTTAGCGTACATGTCATGACCTTTCTGAAACAGTCTCATTCCATTTTCCTTGACTAGATTTTATAAGAAAACTGAGATTCATGATAACATGACATATATGATATATTGTTTTCGTGTTCGAAATTTAATACCACTTAAGCAATTGTTACCCATAGAATAAGATAACCTAGCTCATTTAAACATATCTTTTAAGAAGATTGGTTAAGGTTGCCTTTCTAAAGCCCCTGAGAATTTTGCCTAATAAGCCACTTGTGGAACAGACCATAGCAAAATACTCTTGTTCTATAGTTTGTGGTAGGACCATGAGGAGCAACGTTTGATGTGAGAAATGGTGCCAAATGGTTCCAAACTGTAACTTCTATGACATGCTTGGGAATGGGGAAGACTGCAGGATAAGCGTTCTTTTATATTTTCAGAGTCAGAGTCAAATCCAGCAAGCCCATTTTTTCTGTTTACGCGATTTGATGAACTAGCAGCTCCCGTCTCTGCCTTCCAGAGCCAGTTCCCCACTGCCTCTTTCCCTGCTGTTTTTCCAGGGATGTTTCAGTTCATGGTTAACTATTTTTATTTTTTAGTTACATTAACGCTATGAAATAATTAGTCAGCTAATTAATCTGGTTTACAAGCTTTGTAGGATTCTTCAGCTGTCAGTCAGGCCCAGGCCTGAGGCCTACATCTAGTCTCAGCTCTCTTGCCCATGTGATTCCCGTTGCCATGGCTACTGGCTACATCTGCTGACACCCCACTCTCTATTTATTGCTTAATTAAGAATTTCACGCTCAGCCCTTATCTGCCTCTAAGAACAAGCGCACACTGTTAAGAAATTCCAAATTTAGGCCCAGGCACAAGGAGAGCCTTTCTTGCAGGCTTGGCTGGATGGAGCCTCTCTAACGATCTTCTCGGCATCCCAGCCGCCACCCTTCAATCAAAAATCATTAAATGGGGCAGAGATAATGAGCATGTAGCATATCAAAAGAAGGATGTTTGCTTGGTCCAAAGGAGGAAAGGCTGCTAGACCCCATGCTCAGATCCACTTCAAAGGGAGATGAGACTGCTCATCACTGGGGCCTGATAAAGCCTCATTTGTTCTGGGCTTGACTTATGAAAAAGGTCTGGTGTGTCAGGGTCCCGTCTCACAGACGCGGGATCCCCCGACCACTTGCCTCCACCTCTACCAGCCCCCCACCCCGCCCCGCCCTGGCCTTCCGCACACTCGTGTGTCAGCACTCAGGCAGCTGGGTCCCCCCAAAGCATCAGGCGGAGCGTATAATCACTGACTCTCCACTCACAATGGCCACTTGTAGGGGGGTGGCCGGGAGGAGGCCTTCATCACAATAGGAACACAATTATTGCAGCTGCTAGGGAGGGCTATGCTTCTTCCTGTAGGAATATAATAGGACTTGCCCCAAAAGGGAGGAGAAGGCTAGGGGGAGGTGATGGGGTTGAGAGGGGTGGAGGAAACCATCTTGAGTTGATTATTCATATTCTGACTCTTGGAAGCCTGATGCGGAGCCAGTGGGGTTCCAGCAGCTGCTCGTGCACAGTCCTCTCCTAATAATTGTACATTCTGTCAGGGGTCAACTTACTTTTGACCCTGTCCTTTTATATCACGAAAAGGCTCTTTAGGGCAAACTGTTGGGTTGTGGCAGGGTGCATTAAACGCCCACAGCCCCTTACCCTTGCTTTCTCCTCCACCCACCCAGCAGCCGGTGATAAATTCATGTCAGATGCTGAGCCATTCACAGTTGCCCTCCCGGGTTCACACAGCCCCGCTCTCGCAGCAGAGATGCAGCCGGGCTGGATATTGTGTGAGGCGGCAGCTGAGCCAGCGCCTGCGAGGCGCAGAGGCTCCTGCCTACCACCTTCTTCTGATCTGATGGAAAAAAAGACATGTCTAGCCAGGCTGGCCAGTGCCTGTCTCCAAATGGCCCCCTCGCCAAGATAAAGGCAGGCTGTTTGGCAAGAAGCCGGGCCTGTGTTCCACGATGGCAAGATAGAAAGACAGATGGATCTTATTGTGTGCACCAGTTGTCCTGAAGAAGTCAAGTCACATCACACAGAAGGCTCAGAAAAGATGCTGTTAACCTGGTTGATCCTGAAAATAAGGAGTGTCTGTCTTCCTGAGGTTGTGGCCAGGAGATCATGGGTACCTCCTGGGTTTCTGTCTTCTCAAAGAGCTCAGGGCTCGGGGATTAGGGCAGGCTGCTGCCTACATCCTTCTGTTGTTCAGCTGGTCCAGAAGACCCCCAACAACTCCTTGGGAAGGAATTCTGTTAGCATCTGTGGAGGAGAGAGGACTCAACTTGCTCCCCCGAGCATTTTGGGAGGCTTTTATAAGCAGAGCAGAATCATAATCCTTTGAAATTCTGCCGCCATTCCCATGCTGAGGCCCTCTAAGGCAATCCATAGCATTCTAGTTAATAAATTAATTTACATTCTTATAGAAAACTCATTCCCCAAAGATCCCCAAGGATTTTTGCCAGTAATATAGAGGATTGACTTTGGGGACCTGCACTAACCTTTATGGCAAAAATATAGAGAATGGAACAGGAGCTGGTGATATGAAAAGAGACTTTGCCTGTCCGTTGCAAGAAACTTCTTTCCAAAAGGAAAAGGAAGGAAAAAAAGGAGAAAAGGAAAGAAAAAAGCAAGAAAGGAAAACTTAGAAGTCAGAATCAAATACTTTTTCTAGGAATCACTCAGATTAAGGAGCTAATTCTTAGGGATGCTGGTGGCTAGCCCTAGTTCATGTAGGGAATGGGTAGTACAACCAGTATTCAAAGTCAGCCTTTTTGACTCTAGTTTGGTGCTTTTTCTAGTATACTAGTGTTTTGAGTATTTTTTAATGTCTATTTATTTATTTTTGAGTGAGAGACAGTGAACACAAGTGGGGAGAGGGGCAGAGAAAGAGGGATACAGAATCTGAAGCAGGTTCCAGGCTCTGAGCTGTCAACGCAGAGGCCAGCACTGGGCTCGAACTCAAGAACTGTCAGATCATGACCTGAGCCAAATTCGGGCGCTCAACTGACTAAGCCACCCAGGTGCCCCATTATTGTTTGTTTGTTTTAATATAAGCTCATGTGTGTACCCTTGTAAACCAATTCTTTTCCCCCCTATTTATAGGAAAAACGTGTACTTATTGAGGGCTCTATACTTCCTAAATTTAGGTATTTGAATACCGTCTTCACCATTTGTCACATCCTATGCCTCTTGTACCTTTATTTTCCTAAGATTCGTCTTAAATCAATTCCTGCACTGTCTTATTTTTAAAACCTAACCTCATTTTAAGCAATAATATCCATAAAATCATGGGTTCAATGACCTAGTTGCTTTTTCTAAAATTCAGTAACATTCATAGCTATTAAAGTAAAACACTGATGCTACTAAAATCATTACCTCACATTTTATATTTTGAGAATATAATGTGATCTGCAAATTTTTGGTATAATTGATGAAAAGTAAGAAATGTGAACACAGGGATCTCTTTTTTATCTGGGTATCTTTCCTCACTTGCTAAGAACACCTGCTCCGGAGAACAAACCACATTTTTGAGAGAAGTTGTAAAATTCCTCAGTTCAGGGCTTTTTATTTTATTTATTGTATTATTTTTAAAATATTTGTCTGTTTGTTAATTAATTAATTTATTTAGAGGGTGGGGGAAGGGGCAGAGGAAGAGAGGGAGAGAGGATCTTAAGCAAGCTCCATGCCCAGCATGGAGCCCAACACAGGGCTTAGTCTCAAAACCATGAGATCATGACCTGAGCCAAAAATCGAGAGTTGGACGCCTAGCTGACTAAGCCCCCTAGGTGCCCCTTTTAAGGCTTTTTAAATATGCCTCATGGGCAAACAGCTGGAATGCTTGTTTCCAGGCCCCTCCCTTGGAAGTTCTGCTTCTGTAGATCTACACAGAATCCAGGACATGACAGATGCCCCATACAAGTGTGGCAGGCATCACTGAGTCACAATAACAATCGTTATTGCTTTCTGAGTTAATTAATGAAGGTTTAATTGTGCTAACTCTCAGGACTGTAGTTAATGTAGATATTAGATATGTCTATTGTGTCTTTTAAAAAAATTTTTTTTAACGTTTTTATTTATTTTTGGGACAGAGGGAGACAGAGCATGAACGGGAGAGGGTCAGAGAGAGGGAGACACAGAATCTGAAACAGGCTCCAGGCTCTGAGCTGTCAGCACAGAGCCCGACGCGGGGCTGGAACTCATGGACTGCGAGATCATGACCTGAGCCTAAAGTCGGCCGCTTAACCGACTGAGCCACCCAGGGGCCCCATGTTGTGTCTTGAATAAGTTCTTTTACACCTAAAAAAATTTATATCCTTCCATGAATGAAAGCTTTTGGGGATAATGGAAGACTCAAAGATGATCACAGGATTTTCATATAATGTTTCTGTGAAGGATTTTAAAAGATCCTGTGTTAAAAGGGCCAAGGTGGTTGTGTTGCTGCCCCTGTGAAGCTGAAATCAGATGGAAGTATGGTCCTGTGAATCAAGCTTTAGCTACCAGGGACCAGTAATTCTCAATGGTTAAGAGAAAAAGGCTAATTTCTGGGGTGTGTGGTCACGTTTGCTGAACAGGGATGGAGACACAGAGCAGGAGTGTACAGGTGTGCAAGATAGATTTGGGAGAAGAGGTGGGTGTAGAAGATAGGGCAAGCTAAGCTGGAATGTAGAGAGAGAGGATCAAACTTGACTGCTGGTCCATGAGAAGAGAGCTGGAACCTGGGTCCAGAGCAGACTGAGACTGAGAGAGAAGGCATGAGTCAGGGAGAGAATGGGTGAAATCTGCAGACACAGATTGCAGGTGCTGTTTCAGATTCTCTCCATGTGTAGTCACTGGCTGACTTATGCTATGTAAATGTGATCTGAATGAGGGGCCCCGATATGTGCGTAAACGTAATGGCAAAGTGTGAATGGGAATATGGATCAAGAATGAAATACAAAAGGAGTCAAGGCCCATTAAGATGCCACCTGTTTTTTTTTATTTTTTATTTTTACATGGATAAGTACTTATTTCTCCCTTCAAAATTGCAACAGAGAATGGGACCTACTCAAGGAGATAATTAATTTTTCTCTTCCCTAGTGCCCTAGTGAGGACAAAATTTGCCAGGAACAGTACAAAATTCTGGAAGACACTAGTATCATATTTGGCTGAGTAACTCTCCTCTTCCTTAGCACATTTCTCACTTTCTTCTAGATCTCTGTGTTTAGAGCAACCTTATATTATATAGCACTCATAAGAATAATTTGGCAATAATTGGCCCAAAGCCGCCTTTTCTTTTTGAGGACCAACCAGATATTTTTACAACCTGGGAAGGATCAACTGCAATGAGTTTCCATTTATAAACAAAGTAGATTCACCACTCTCATATTACAAACTTAGAAATCATAAGCACCGAGAAGACACATGCATAATATCACAGCCTGCGTAAGGCTTTTTTCCTGAGTCGTTACCTTTTTTCTCAGATTTTCATCCCTCTTTGTATTTTCATCCCTCTTTGTATTTGTCCAAATTGGAAGTGACACTTCACATCTACACTGCCTTTTAGAGAGTCAAAGCACTTAGCAAACTTTAGCAGATCTGGTTAAGTTGCTTACAACTCTGAATACTATGGCTCATCATGATTAGGTACAGCTGTAAAAAGAGTAGAAGCATATTTCCTGGGTTTTGTTAACTGGCTGCTAGAATAATGAGCATGCCATAATAACAGTGTTGATAATCACTATTATTCATGTGCCAAGAACTGTGCTAAGCATGGTACAGGAGTTACCTCGTGTTTTCTTCCCAATAACGCTATGAGGTAGATAGGACAACTATTTCCATTTTCACAGAAGTAAGGTTCAGAAATGGTGAAGAACTTGTCAGTTACCCACATCAAGGAACTGGAAGACCCAGGATTCAAACCCAAGGTGTTAGACCTCATTCAGCACCACTCTCTCTGGCTTCACTCTCAGGGTGTGGAAATGGTGTTGGGGAAGAATAACCCTCTGACCCACTCACATCTCAGAACCAGCCTGCAGAGGGACATGTACAAGTGATGGTGAAGGAAATCAGACTTTTTCAATCTTTCCTACTTTGGTAACTTTTCTCCATCTCTTTGGATACTGAAACTACTCCTCAGATTGAATGGTATTCACACACTCCTTCTAACCAAATAGGTGATTGCTTTTCAATATATGTTTTTGGGAAGAGGCTCCCCAGGAGGTGGGGAACATTTTTGCATGTGTAGAGGCTGAACAAATTCAGTGGTCATGCAGTTCAGAAGCCATCAGTGTAGAGCGGCAGATACGATAGCCCACTGACCAGGAAGCCTTGGATTACCAAGAACAGGGCCTGAGTTAAGTGAGTTAGTGAATGGAAGGACAAGAGGAACAGCCTATAATCAGGGTTGGATATGGTGAGGGTTAGCCTTTTTAGTGTGCAGGTTAATCATCACCATGATGGCTACAGTGCACAATGCTTATGGTGGTTTTTTTCACCCAGGGGATTTTGGATACATTGATTATTTTCCCTATACTTCAAATTTATTGACCTATGTAGTGTGAAAAAATGATGACTCCATTTTTCCCTCCCCCAACCATTCCTCTTACAAGTATAAATTATACTTATTTTGAGTTAAATTAATAATTATAAAATTACTACAGTGGTTTTGAAAAAAGACTTTTTAAAGTGAAACTTTACTTTTTTACTTTACCTCTGTGGCTTTGTCTTAAGGAAGAGAACACAGATGTACTGAAATCTACAATTACTTGGAAGCTGCTGTTAACAAGGATGATTTATATAAAATCTTTAAATGAACTAATAACCCTTTCCAAATGATTCCTGGAATTTTTCCCAATTTTCCTTCTTTAGATTTTGATTCTTATACAATATTTAAAATATTTAAAAATATTACAATTTTTAATAACCCTTTAAAAGGGCTATTTCCTGCCTCTATTTGCTCATTTTGTTGAAATTGTCAGCTAAGTCCTGGGTATCTTGAGTTGAGCACTATAAATTTAGGATTTCTAGATTAGTACATGAAAATTAAATGTTTACATGTCTAGCAATATCTAATGTCCTAAGGTACATGAGAAAGTTCCTCCCTTCAAGATGTAGAGACAGAGCTAATGATAATGCAATCCTAAATATATCACAGCTGATGCTTGATAAGTATTTGCTAAGTTGAGAGCAAGCTTGGGATAAATAATACCAATATCAGTGTGTTCACAAGTGGGTAAGTTAGAGATTATAGAAAAAAAGATGAAATACTGGGCTGGTGGCATTATATTTATTTATTTACTTACTTAAGATAGAAAAATGGGTAAAATATACAAAGGATAAAGAAAGAATATAAGCAAAACCTTGGAAGTAGTGATAAAGTAGAACACATAGAGAACCTGTTGGTCATTGTACCTAGTCGCAATATATGTACAGTGTAAGGAGAAAGCCATTCTATATAATGAAGAAAAATTAAATGAGAATAATTATCAAAATAAGAATAGAGGCATAGGAGAGTTCTCATCATGGATCTCTTTGAGGATTATTATTACTATTATTTTTTGTAATATTCTGAAGTGTATGCTTTGTAATTAGACAAAATGATCCTTGGTCTACTCTGTCCTGTGTGAGAGGAAAGGGTTTAGGGTTCCTTGGAAAGGCAAGTGGAGAGCATGGGTTTGGCCAAGTCCTCAAGGCTGCAGCCTTCAATGGCAGTGGGCCCTCCAGGGTGGGAGGTGTTGGTTCACATGACATCTGATAAGGCAGAAAGGTAATTAACCAATAAGAGACAAGGTGTTGCTGAAAAGTGGAGTTGGTGCACCTGATTACTAATTAATCAGGCGTGAGAGCACCTTGTAGATGCATCCACTATTTAATTATAGCAGCCTCTCTTGGCAAAGGAGCATATGTTCCCAGCTTAATCTACTGGTTTATACTGACATCAAATTGTCATTATCAGAAAGAATCAGGCCTTTTGATTATTTCCACTAATTTATTGAACACTTAAAATTAATGAACCCCAGGCCTTTTAAATGTGCTCAGTTGGTTTGGAAGATGAAGGAGAAAGGGGAGTGGAAAAAAGCCTTCATTAAAAGGACAATTTGTTTGTATAAAGGTAAAGCAAATACATTTCATGGGTGATCTGAACTCTATTGAAAAACACATGAATTCTAAAAGCCAAGCCTTCAAAATGATGGAGAGGAAGTAGGCTATGAGGTGTGCCCTCCTGACCAAATTGGCCTCCAAAGAACATATGGCTAAAGGGTCCCCTCCCTAATTATTTATGTGTCAATTCTCTTGGAGACCTCACTGCAATTAAGTTTAATCAAATAAAAGCAATCAAAATCAAATGTTGGAAATCAATTGTTAGACTAACTAACAGGGACTTTTTTTTGAAAATGTAGTTAGGTTGGGAGGAATTTAGGATAAAGCCATCTTTATCACATGAATATCTTCTGTATTAAGATGCTCTTTGCATCACATTCAATTCATTTGTGTGTGTGTGTGTGTGTGTGTGTGTGTGTGTGTGTGTGTGTGTGTTTAGTTTCAGGTGAAGGCCAAGTCCAAGTGACTCTCCAGGTGAAGGAAGGTGTGCCCCCTACTATTTCAGGTGAGTATTAACCCACTCACCAAATAGAAGTGCCTGGTACAGCTGAATGTCCTCCAATAATAGTTCTAGAAATTCCTTCAATCTAATTGTTTTATAAACAGGCAATGCTTTCATGCCTAACGATTCCCTATTGTGTCATCCCTATAACTGAAAAATGTGTCTGCATTTCAAAGAAAGATATAAGAAGGGTGCCTTTCAAAACATTGGAAAGTAAGAATTAAAACATGTAAATAAGCACATTTCATAAATTATGGACCATATGTGCACACCGGAGTCCAGATCTGCAGATGGGCCATTAGGCTTCTACCAAATGGAAAGAAAAATTCAGGGTATCTCAAAACTTTAATTGTTCCCAGTAATTTCAGGACATCAGGGTAAACAAATCCTCCCCAAAAGTCAGATGGTTCTGTGAAATCTCTCTAACTCATAAAAGCCAAATTCTCAAAGACTAAAAGACTCATAAACACCTTCTAATGTATTTCATTGTTTGTTTTTGTTTATCCTGAGTAAGTTTATGCCTTTGCATCAGGGACAAATCTTTTCAAAGGCCAAGTTTTCCTTTGATTTCCAGGCATTTTTTTGTGTTACATCAGAGCAGAGTCCATGCTAATCAGAAAATGATCTAACTCCTTCATTTAAATTAATAAATAAATGAAATAAAAGGTACTAGACTAAAACTAAACTAGATGTATTGATGGCTACTTCTCCATGCTTATTGGACTGGGAAGAATGTGGTTCTTTGTTTTCAAAACTGTTTCTGGGCTGCCATAACATTTTGTTCTTTATGTCCCCTGCCCTTTATCCTTATTTTCCTTTAGGTGGCTCAGAATGCATTATTTATTGTCTCTTGTGCAAGATGTAGAAGGAAACAATGATGAGCAATGATCTTTGGCTCCATGGGGTCTTATGGTCACATGGGGATGTCAATTAAATGACTAACTAAATAATCAGTAAATAAATCTCCTTTAAAATAAGTGTTACCAAGAAAAGTATCTTGGAATTCTCTCTTCTCTGACAGTTCTGTATTCAAATTTCCAATTGTTTGGGTCAGTCTCCATTTGTAGAGAACATATCTGTTGGGTGTAGGTCTCATGCCAGGCCCCCTCAGAGGATACTGGACTGTTTATGGGTGGCCATTAATTACTCAGCCAGCTATATAGTCAAGGTGTCATGCCACTCAGGACTTAATAGGAAGATTTTTTATTAAGGACTCTTTGGAAGGTGACTATAGGTGGCCAACATCTAGGACTTCTTAGCAGGGGTCAGTTTAACAGGAAGATGTTTCACTTGACCTATCAATTATAACATGCTAAATAAATAGAAAGCTTCATAGAGTTACAGAGTATTAATAAGGAAAAGAACCTCACATGCTATCCTATCCAATTGCCTCATTTTACAAATAAGGAAATGGAAGCCTAGAGATTAAATAGTTTGCTTAAGTCCCTCCTCTCACTGGTTGAGCCTGGATGAGAGCTCAGGTTACTCAACTCAATTCAGTGTTCATTCTGCCATATAAACTCTATATTAGAGTTTATACCATATAAACTCTAAGATGTTTAAATTACCTTTTAAGCATATACTAATTTATGACCTAAATTAAAATTAATCATATATAATCAGTTTTCCTAGCCAAGATAATTTGGAACAAGAAATATTCCTAAAACACAGAGTTACAGAACTAGTACATGACCATTCATCAGGAAGAAATTTCAAATATTAATATACTTTGAAGATATTCCCTGATTCCCATGGTATAGGGTATATGTGCTAATATTAAAATTTATTTTAAAAAATTTGTTTACTGTTTATTTATTTTTGAGAGAGAGAGAGACAGAGCATGAGCAGGGGAGGGGCAGATAGAGAGGGAGACACAGAATCTGAAGTAGGCTCCAGGCTCTGAGCTGTCAGCACAGAGCCTACCGCAGGGCTCCAACTCGTGAACCCTGAGATTATGACCTGAGCCGAAGTCAGACGCTTAACTGACTGAGCCACCCAGGTGCACCGCTAATGTCAAAATTTAAATATGAGTGTGTATTTTACTTAATGGAAAGTTGTATGAAAAACAGTAAAATTATTACAATAACAAAAATTCTTTGAAAGCAACTAATGGGATGATTAATGGAGTTCTCTGTATATGTTAACCCATTCAGAGATTCAACATGAGTGTATAATGCGCAGGTCATTCATATTCCTCCAACACTATGGTCTTACTTATATCCTCTCAATGTCCACAGTGCTTTATACAATATTGGAGAGGAGAAAATGAGCAAGGAAACCCACTTTGGGGGGAAGATACGCATATTTCTGAAGAGCATTTACCCAATGATGTATTTTCAGTGGGGGGTACCTGGATATATGGTGCATAGTGCCATGAGAACATTCATATAATCAGGTATATTCTCTTCCTAAATTTAATCCTTTCCCCACAGATCTAAGTTTATTTCCTTTCCTCACGTTTCTGAGAATCTATCGCCCTTCTCTTATTTACAGTTAATCTATCTTTCAACATCTTTTGAATTTTGTCCCATCAGTAAATGACTCTGTCTTGTGTAGTTAGCCTCTCCTTTGCTGGCCTCTTCTGGTCAGTGTCTCTCAATTAAAATAAAACAAAGCAAAACAAAATTCATGGATACTGAATATTCCTCTAGTTGACATCTCTGCTGCAAACTTCTCAAAAGACTAGCCTCTTGATGCAGAGCTATAAGAAGCTTGGTGGATGAAGGATCAAGGTGGAGAGGGCAATATTTGGTTCAGATAGATAACAAGTTAAGACCACCTTAAATTATGGCTTTTGTTGAGTGACAGATTTGTGGAGGAAAACAAGATGAGGCCTCCTCATAAATGTTGGTCCTGACCAAAATTCATGGAGTCTGGTTTCAAGGTAAGACTCATTTATCTAAAGATTAGGAAGACAAAATACTAAGGGTCTCTAATCATAAAATGTTCAATCCTCAGTGAGCGTTTTGGATGATCTGATCCAGTGTCTTCCCTTCCTTCCCTCCCCTGCATCCCTCAATCCGCTATTATCTACACTGGTTCCACCTCAACCATTCCGCTGGAGCCACTTTCATCTGGATCATCCATGCTCTGGTGGCCAAATTCAGCAGTCAATCCTTATTCACTCTTTTATCAGAACTTCACTGTTAACAAGATCACTTCTGCCTTCTGGTCATGTTCTATTTCTTAGGCTGCCAAAACATTCCTCTCTCCTGGTTCTTCATGCATGTCTCTGACTGCTTCTTCTTTAATTCTAGTAGGCTTCTTTTTTTCTCCCCACCTTTCTTTAATAGTAATAGGCACAAAGAAGCCTGATATTGACTATAGAAATCTAGTAACTCTGCAAGAGACTGAAATGTCTCCATGAGAGTGTTCTTATCTTAAGGCAGAATGGTATAGAATGCTCAAAGTCGTTCATAATAATAATTCTTAGAACATTAAGATTCAGTTTGTTCATTTAAAGACAGTTTCAGCTCTCTTATACATTAGAATGAAGATGACAAAGTGAGGAATTTGTTCCCAATCTCTGTGATATAAAGAGTTTTTGAAGCTTGGTATATGGTTTTTAAGGAAACTGGTTATTCCCCTTTTGAAGTATCACTGGAAATAAGGCAACAGAGCATCTCTCTCTGGCCTCTGTGGTGCTACTTAGTGGCTATTTCAACAAGCCTTCATGCCATCCCCACCTGAATATTTATATTACTGGAAAGGAGGCAAAATTGGGAAGAAACTAGGTATTAAAGTCTTGGTGTTTATAAGATATTTATAAAGCCTCTTTCTGAGTGAGCCTTGTGCCAATACCATGACTGATTACCTTGGTGGAGTGTCTCTTTTGTGCTGATTAAATTCCCTAGGATTTCTTTTTTTTTTTTTAATTTTTAATGTTTATATATTTTTGAGAGAGAGACAGAGTGTGAGTGGGGAGGGACAGGGAGAGAGGGAGACACAGAACCAGAGGCAGGCTCTAGGCTCTGACTGTTAGCACAGAGCCCGACATGGAGCTTGAACCGATGGACCACGAGATCATTACCTGAGCCAAAGTCGGACACTGAACTGACTGAGCCACACAGGCACCCCTAAATTCCCTAGGATTTCTACTTGACCACAATCTATATACTTTTCAGTTACCCAAGGGCTTTAATGAGACCATGATTACAAGGGAGTTGGGTTCCAGTAGACAAAGTAACTGGGCATTCCCCAGGGTTCTGACCTAAGACATTTTTTTCTTCTCATTTGTAATCCTCTGGAGATATCCTCACCATCCTCAGAGTTTCAAATACAACCCTGAAATCCAACTCTTTGACTTAGAGCTCTCTCCTATTCTTCAGATTCATATCTAATCCCTGCTTGCTGTGTATCTCCACCTGGAGGCCTTTTCAAAGACACCCCAAACTCTATATTTTCCAAACTGAATTCATCAATTCTGTTTTAATGGACATCTCTGCCCATTACCACCTATGCTAGGAGTCATCTTGGTCTCTTCTATCTTTGTTACCATCTTTGTTGCATCATGCTTGGATCTCTGATTATTTCTCCAGCCTCATCAGTTGCCTCCTCCCTGCTCTGTGTTTCAGCAACACCAAACTGTTTAGAGACCCTTCACTTAATGTCTTATTTCTTGCCATTACTCATGATCATCCTCTCTGTCTGTCTCACCACAACACCCTTTCCCTTTATCACTCCTAAGCCTAAAATGCAGCTCAGCTGCTCCCTCTCCAGGAAGGCTCCTCTATCAAGGTCTCACTTCCTCTCTGTTGGGTACCATTAAAGAGAACACCTTCAGAGCTCTATCCTCCCAGGATTTATTTATACAACTTACACACTATTTGCTCCTTTGGAGGAAAGAATGGCCTTTTATTCCTTTTTGTATCCCTACTTTTTAGGAAACTTTGGTAGAGAAGGTACTCATTATTTATCCTTGTGAAATTAGCATAATGGGTGAGATTTTTGTGCCCCCTCCCCCCATCATGTGAGATACCACATTATCTGAACTCTTAAAACTCAAATAACATTTGGTATCATCTGTGAATCTTCTCATCCTCTTTTGAGAGACTGTCTGTGCCCTCTGTCTCTGTGCTAGGGATCACACTTCTGAAAAGAACATGTGGGTACAGTTCAACATGGTGTTGTGCATGATGGATATTGGGCAGCCCCCACTGGATATTATTAGATTTATGTTACCATTCCCTCATGAAGTGGCCAGTGGATGGTTGAAAAGGAAATGCCATTTGACCATCAGTGGCAGAAGCCATAAAAACCAGTTGGAACATATGAACTGTATGTAAACTACTGCACTGAAAGGTGTCCAGATTTATTATGCATTGCCCTTAATATGCATTAAGAACTATGAGAAGATTAGACCTTTGACTCAGTGATTCCATTGCCAAGATTCTATTTTAAGAAGATATCATTGTTACTGGCAGATTTGTATAGAGAGATTTAACACTGCATTATTTATAATTTTAAAAGTGGAAAGATCCTAAATGCCAAACATTAAGGATATTATAGACCTTGTATATGATAGAATATTATGTACCTATTAAAATTATGTTGCAAGGAGTTTTAATGACATTAGAAAATGCATCTTAAAAATTGCTAAGCTAATTAAAATAAGAACTGAATATAAATTACATATATGATGTAATCTCAATTATATAAAAATGCTGAGAAATTCTGGAAGGAAAAGCAAATATAAGGTCAATGGCAGTTATCTCTAGGTGTTGAGATTATGGGTAATTATTACTATTTTTTTTCTATATTTGCATTTTCCAATGTTCCATGATGAGCATATGCCATATTTACATAAGGCAAAACACAAATGTGTAATAACAAAAGTAGAATGTATTTTCCCTAGAAATAGATGTAATTGAAGAATTGAATACTTGCTTTATAATTGATAAAATGATTTTTGGAAGGTTATAAAATATCAAAAGACAGCTACCTTGGGAGGTAAAAATATCATTCGTATCCTAAAATAAAGACAGAATTTGCGAGTTATTATAGTGAGTCAGATTTTCATAGTTACTTTTCTATTTTTCTTTCATTTTGTAGCTTCTACCTCTGCACCTAAGTCAGCTTTAAAATGGTCCCTTCCTGAAGCATGGATAGGCCTTGAAGAAGGCTGGGGAGGACACAACCATACCATTCCAGGTCCTGGGGATGACGTCCTGATTTTACCCAGTGAGTAAAACAGTCCCTTAATTAAATAATCACAGATAGACTGAACCAAGACAATCCAGTTGGGAATTATCTGCCATTTAAATATATTGTACAACATGTAAAGAATGTGGGCATTCTTATTTGTAGGCCCTTATATCTCTAACTTTCTTTTTTGAATAAATATAGGTGAAGAATTTAATAATCCTATGAAATCTGATAAAAATAGCTCTGTTTACCTTCATTAAAGTGGAATGGGCAGTCACCATGCCACAAGGAGTTAGAAAACTCCACTAATGGGATTTATTATTATATGTCAAAGAACAGATTTTTAGCCAATTCTACTGTCCTTATGTTTGAAAGACATAGTGTATGGAAAGAAGCAATTTGCAAATTCTTTTCTTTTGCCTTTATGGATATTTTAAATACAGAACTTTTAAACTTTAAATATAGAATTTTTCAAATATAGAAAATATGATGAATAAGGTCTTCTGTTGCCACAATATGTCAAAGATGCTGGAAAAAGGAAACTGATAAATAAAACGGAAAAATAAAAGTCTATGTATGTATGTATGTATATATCTATCATCTATCTAGATGATAGAACTCTCTTCCCATATACACATATACACACATATGGAAGAAAGAAGATTCTTCAGATAAACAGAAACACACACCCATACTTATAAAATTATTTCTGTTTTAAAGATTTTATTTTATTATTATTTTTAAGTAATGTCTACATCCAGCCTGAGGCTTGAACTCACAGCCCTGAGATCAAGTTGCATGCTGTACCGATTGGGCCAGTGAGGTGCCCCCAAAATTCTTCTTTCTTACGAGCCAGTTCTTGAAACTCCCAGAAAATCTCCCTAGCCTGAAAATAAAATATTTTTCAGAGAACAAATATCTCTCCCCTAAAAGACCTACTTTCATTTATGGCTTAATTTGAACTTCCTAAGGTAATCCTGAATTTAAAAACATCCATACTGGAAGAGGAATATTTGGTCACCTGTGAAGTGATGTCAATAAATGTACAACTAGCAACATGGCAGGAATTATTCTTCATGTGTTCACTAATTCACTCTTCATAATAACTTTGTGATATAAGTATTATTCTTATTCCTATTTTTACTGACAAGGAAACAGAGGCCCAGGGCAGTTAAGTAACTTGCCCAGGTTCGCACAGTTTGCAAGTTAGCAGTCAGGATTTTAACCCTGGCAGTCTGACACAAAGTCTGTAATTCTTACCGAATCAATGCATTCTATTTCTAAGAGGGCAAAGAGTAAATGAGAAATAGTAGTTGTGTTTCTTGCTTTATTTAGGATAAAAAATGAAGGCAGAATGATTAAAACATGGTAACCACATTTTGGGCATTGGAGTGGTGCCGATACAGCTGTGCAGAGAGAGATGAGAGACAGGAGAGGGCAGGCTGACTAGTAAGAACTTGAACTATTATTATCATCCTACTCCCCTATCATCCACTTCTCTCAATGGAGAATGTAACTTTTTGAATAAACAAGCTCATGAGTCATTCCCATACGGAAGGGAAAAATCTGTTCTGTTACAGCCATTTCTTTGATGAATGTAGCCAGCGGATTGGCCCTGGGCTATGGTTTTTCCCACTAAGCAAGCTGTTTCCCCCACCCCATGCAGGAAGCAAGTGAAGCTTTTCAACGTTGCCAAGTTTTTAGTATCCTTAGGGACCTTTATGCTGAGAGAGGAGTAATGTTAGCTATCTCGCTTGGCACTGCAGTTGACTATATCCACTGTGTGCCCTGACTGTTGGGAGCCCCTGGCATTCTCTGTCATTCTTCATTCCTTTGTTCATGCATGGTCAGCTTATAAGATGGACTTGGATTATCCATGAAACAGTTCTTAAATAGCACAGATCAAGAAATAAAATAAAATAGAATTAAAAAATAGCACAGATCAGTGCTTTGGAAAAAAGTGGGGCATGAGGGAGACGTACAGGTGTTGGATGTAGAAAGTATCTTTCCATTGGTCTTCCAGTCTTATTGTGAGAATCAGAGAAGTTAATATTTTTAAGCCATGCAGTTATTGTTTATTATTTCCAGTTTTCAAATGGAAAGACAAGTGAATGAAAACGAGTATGTGATACATAATAAACAAAGTTTTTACTCTTATCCTGTTGCTTCTTTTTTCTTCTCTAATAAGCTATCTTTTAACCCCAACAAATGATCTTACAGTGAACATTTGAATCCATTGTTCTGTTTGGGGTCTTGTGTAGGAGCTGTTATGGTTTACTTTTCCCTTCGAGTTTTTGGCAAACCCTGATATTTTGACCTCTGATGGACCTTTAGTTTGAATTTACCTTTCTAGTTGTGGTTTTGTGTTCATGACTTTTACCTGACTCTCTTGGTTTCTTTCATTCCCAGTCTTCCTTGAATCAAATAAGTTTGTTCTCCCAAGTGTGGCACAAAACCAACAACAAATATTGCTTGAAAGAAGTGCACAATCTCAAAGCTGCCACCCATAATTTAATTTTATTTATTTTTTTATTTTTTTATTTTTTTGAATTTTTTTTATTTTTAATTTTTTTTAATTTATATATGAAATTTATTGTCAAATTGGTTTCCATACAACACTCAGTGCTCATCCCAAAAGGTGCCCTCCTCAATACCCATCACCCACCCTCTCCTCCCTCCCACCCCCCATCAACCCTCAGTTTGTTCTCAGTTCTCAACAGTCTCTTATGCTTTGGCTCTCTCCCACTCTAACCTCTTTTTTTTTTTTTTTTCCTTCCCCTCCCCCATGGGTTCCTGTTAAGTTTCTCAGGATCCACATAAGAGTGAAACCATATGGTATCTGTCTTTCTCTGTATGGCTTATTTCACTTAGCATCACACTCTCCAGTTCCATCCACGTTGCTACAAAAGGCCATATTTCATTTTTTTCTCATTGCCACGTAGTATTCCATTGTGTATATAAACCACAATTTCTTTATCCATTCATCAGTTGATGGACATTTAGGCTCTTTCCATAATTTGGCTATTGTTGAGAGTGCTGCTATGAACATTGGGGTACAAGTGCCCCTATGCATCAGTACTCCTGTGTCCCTTGGATAAATTCCTAGCAGTGCTATTGCTGGGTCATAGGGTAGGTCTATTTTTAATTTTCTGAGGAACCTCCACACTGCTTTCCAGAGTGGCTGCACCAATTTGCATTCCCACCAACAGTGCAAGAGGGTTCCCGTTTCTCCACATCCTCTCCAGCATCTAGAGTCTCCTGATTTGTTCATTTTGGCCACTCTGACTGGCGTGAGGTG